>NC_044036.1:52010685-52101790 GCF_901765095.1 Microcaecilia unicolor
AATTACTTTATACACATCCTCATCCTCACCTACACTCCACAAACTCAGGGCGCTGAAAATGCAACATAACTCGCTGCTGTCCAGCATCTGTGAGGCAGTTACCTTTAGGCAGACTGTTATATATTATTCGCAAGCTAACAAAGCTGGTAAACTGCTTGCATCATTCCTTAAAGGTAGAAGGACAAAGCAGTGTATAGCGGCTATCCAGTTGCCTTCTGGCTCTACACTTACCTCTTCTCCCCTAATATTGGAGGCTTTTGAATCCTTCTATCAATCATTATACTCTTCAGAGGTTGCGCCTCAGGACGAAGTGATCTCCTCTTTCCTGGCTTCGTTGCATCTGCCTCGCCTCTCAGAGCTCCACATTAGCCAGCTGCATAAACCCATCTCTCATGATGAGATAGTTTCAGCAATCAAAACTACCCTCTGCTAAGGCACCAGGTCCCGATGGTTTACCTGCAGAGTTTTACAAATCTTTTGCATCCTGTCCATATCCACTCAACTGCTATCCTATTATCAGGTTCTCCTTGAGATACACTCTCCAGGCTGATTTCTGGACGCTAATATTGCAGTGTTACCTAAGCCTGGTAGGGACTGCACTCTTGTTGAGAACTACAGACCAATCTCGCTTCTGAACACAGACTATAAAATTTATGCTAAACTTCTATGTTGTAGGCTTGAAAAGGTCATGCATTCGCTTGTACACAGAGACCAGGCTGGTTTCATCAAATGTAGATATGGGGCTGACAACTCTAGGTTACTGTGCCATATTATCCATTTTGCCCGGTCCCAGGGTTACCCTATACTTTCTGTCTCTCTGGACGCTGAGAAAGCCTTTGACCGGGTAGAGTGGAAGTACTTATTTTTGGTCCTTCGTTATTTTGGTTTCCCGGAAACTTTCATCCGTATGTTGCAGTTACTGTATTCATCGCCTTCAGCTCGTATTGTTGCTAATGGTGAATTTTCAGGCCTGTTTACTTTGCGTAGGGGCACCCAGCAAGGTTGCCCTGTCTCTCCATTGTTGTTCAACCTGGCCCTAGAGCCTCTGCTAGCAGCTATCTGCCAATCTGAAGATATTACTGGTATTGTTCTTTGTAAGGAAGCGTTTAAGCTTTCAGCTTATGCTGATGATGGTTTGCTATGTCTCACCAATCCATACTCATCACTGAAGGCTCTTATTAGTCTAATCTCCCGGTTCTCAAGTATTTCTGGCTATAAAGTAAATTGGGACAAAACAGAATTGATGCCCTTGAATGATATTTGTGTTCCCTTTTCAATTCAAGGTATTCCTCTCAAATGGTTGGCTACCTTTCTTAAATACCTTGGTGTTTATTTTGACAGGGACCTTTCCATCACCATTAAGCTTAATTCTGACAAAATATTTGAAAAAATTGATTCTGCTACGTCGCAGTGGTCTCCCTTAAACCTTAGCTGGTGGGGGCGGCTGGACACTATTAAAATGATGCTAGTGCCCAAGATTACTTATGTCCTGAGCATGATCCCTCTCCTCTTTCCTTCCTCCTTTTATAGGAGGCTTGAAAGGTTACTATCCAATTTTCTCTGGAACTCTAAAGTGCCCAGAATTGCCTTATGTAAATTGAAGATGTCCAAATTGCAAGGTGGCGTTAAATTTCCTGACCTTTTGCTGTATCACAAAGCTTTCATCCTGTGCCAGGGTTTAGAGTGGATTGCTCCCTTGAATGCGGCCTCTTTTCCCAGATGGCTTATCTTTGAGCGCTCTACTCTAGACCCCTTATCGCACGTTTATCTTCTTGGTATGCGTCTCCCTAATGCTGTTACCTCCAACCCCATTATTAGAACTACTCATTGGCTGCTGTCCTCCTTTGACGGCTCTTTGGATACTCCGTGGGCCGAAACGTCACTTATGACCATCTGGAATAATCCTAGACTTAAAATCGCTAATAAGTAGGTTTCTTGGGCCCACTGGCAACATATAGGCATATGGGTCCTTAAAGATTTTATTGATGTTAGCAGCCAAATGTGGAAATCTTTTTCAGATATGTGTGTGGAGTTTCCATTAACAAGCTCTCAGTTCTATCAATAGTTGCAGCTTAGTTCTATGCTTAGAAAGAGTAAACTCCGCATTCAGCGCATGCCGCACACTCCCGACATTGTCACCATTGCTCATCGGGTTCGTCATACCGGACATGTCGCTTCTCATATCTACACACTGATGCTAGGGCGCTTCCCCTCTAGATGCGCAGGATTGTGTAAATGCTGGGAAGATGATATTCAAGAGCCTATCTCAGATATTATGTGGGAGCGGACTTGGAGATCCTTGTTTAAATACTCCAAATCATCTTCAATGTGCAGTCTATGTATTTCTTCTTGTATAGGGCACTGTGGACGCCTCTTAAACTCCATATACTCGACTCCTCAAAGTCTAGTCTTTGTTGGACTTGTCGGTCTCAGCAAGGCACTCTTAAACACTTCATATTTGATTGTTCTTCCATTCAAGGTTTCTGGGCAGATATTTGGTCACTGATGGTGGAAGTTTTCCACCTTCCGGGTTTACTACAATATAAATATGTGATACTTAAAGACCGTTGCTTTCAGAGCAGCTTATCGCCTACTGAGTGTGCAATTGTTAATACCATGTTTTCATTAGCTCTGAAGGTCATTTTCATACATTGGAAATCCCTGAACCTGGTCACATATCAGGAATGGTGGAATTTGCTGTTTCAGGCTTATAACTATGAAACTTACCTTGCAAAAAAATCATTTACATTTGCCTTCCATGAGGAGAAATGGTCTCCACTTGTGTCTTACTTTCAAACTGTACCACGCCGTGCCTGATGTCAGTAGCTGCTTCTCTTTAGTTACCGTATTTTTCGGACTATAAGACGCACTTTTTTCCCCCAAAATTTGGGAGGAAAATGGGGGGTGCGTCTTATAGTCCGAAGGTAGCGTTTTTGGACCTCCGTCCCGTACTTACACGATTCCATGTGCCCTGGTGGTCTAGTGACGTCGGGGCAGGAAAGAGCCCCTTCTTTCCTGCCCATCGCGCTGCTCTCCGTGCTCCTCAATGCTTCTCGGCGGCCATTTTGAATCTCGCCGAGACCGTCAGAAAGCATTGAGGAGCACGGAGAGCAGCGCGATGGGCAGGAAAGAAGGAGCTCTTTCCTGCCCCGACGTCACTAGACCACCAGGGCACATGGAATCGTGTAAGTACGGGACGGAGGTCCAAAACTCGGACAAGACGCACCGGAGCACCTAGGTTTTAGAGGAGGGAAAAAGGAAAATTTTTTTTTTCCTATTTCCCTCCTCTAAAACCTAGGTGCGTCTTATGGTCCGGTGCGTCTTATAGTCCGAAAAATACGGTATAAATGGTCTTTGCATGCATTTTTTTTCTCTTTCCTTCTCTTTCTCACCTTCTTACTAAGTAACCTTGTACATTGTTTATAACTCCTGATGTATCGTTGTTTTGAAAGTCAATAAAAATATTTTTAAAAAATGAAGTAAAAAAACTTATCTTACAACTATGTCTCTCATGTGAAAAGGTTTTTGCCCCCTAAACTTAACTGGTTACACCACCTTTAGCAGTAAAAGTGCAACCAAATGCTTCCTATAATTTTGAAATGTCTTTCACATTGCTGTTAAAGAATACTAGCCCCTTGTTCTTGGCAGAACTGCTTGAATTCGGACACATTTGTAGATTTTCAGGCATGAACTGCTCGTTTCAGGTCCTGCCACAGCATCTCTAGTTGGGTTCAAGTTAGAACTTTGACAAGGCCAACCATTCAGATGTAAACTTTTTTTTTTTCTTTTCTTTTTTGGATCATTTTCTTGCTGCATAATTCAATTAGGCTTCTGCTCATGGGCGAATGACTGGACATGCTCTTCAAGAATTTTCTACTTATTATAGCTGAAGTAGATCTAGAAGCAGGGTATATCAACAAGCATTATATCCCAATGCTATATGAATATCTAAAGCAACCACATTGAACCATCGGTGGCAACTGGTTTCACACAAAACTTCAACTTGTGGTTTGTCTAAATTGTCACTGGTTCAAGTAACTGTGGTGCAAACGAATTTAAACTTTAATACATTCCTCCCCGGGAACTCCGTTCACTGGGTAAATCTCTCTTATCTGCACCCTTCTCCTCCTCCACCACTAACTCCAGACTCTGTTCCTTTTATCTTGCTGCACCATATGCCTGGAATAGACTTCCTGAGCTGGTACGTCAAACTCCATCTCTGGTCGTCTTCAAATCTAAGCTAAAAGCCCACCTTTTGATGCTGCTTTTAACTCCTAACCCTTATTCACTTGTTCGGAACCCTTATTTTATCATCCTCACTTTAATATTCCCTTATCTCTTGTTTGTCCTGTTTGTCTGTCCTAATTAGATTGTAAGCTCTGTCGAGCAGGGACTATCTCTTCATGTTCAAGTGTACAGCGCTGCGTATGTCTAGTAGTGCTTTAGAAATGATAAGTAGTAGTAATATAGTAGCTTTGTAATTCAAATATTAAAATCTTGAACACTTCTCTGTAAACATTGGACTGACCGACATGGGCCATGTTTCGAACCTGCGTCAAGGAGGTCCTAAAAATATCATAATATGAAGTGGCCTAGTGGTTAGAGTACAGGTCGTCACATCCAGAGGTGCCCGGTTCAAAATCCCACTGCTACTCCTTGTGATCTTGGGCAAGTCTCCATTACCTCAGGTACAAACTTTAGGGGCCCTTTTTCTAAGGTGCCTAGGCACCTACACGCATCCAACACACGTCAAATTGGCAGTACCGCCTGGCTACCATGTGACCTGGGTGGTAATTCCATTTTTGGCACGTGCCCAAAACATATGGTAGAAAATATATTCTACCGCAGGGCCCTTACCCAGTGGTAATCAACAGTTGGTGCGCTGCATGCTTACTGCCCGGTTAGCGCACGAGACCTTACTGCTAAGTCAGTGGATGGCATTAAGGTCTCGTGCTGAAAATGGATGCGCGCTGGTTTTCATTTTGCCACTCGTCCATTTCCCGGCACATTAAAAAAATCACCTTTTTTCCTGGCATGCTCGGTAAATGAACCAGCGCGCATCCAAAACACGCGCCTACACTAGCACAGGCCATTTGTGGCCGTGCCTTAGTAAAAGGGCCCCTTAGATTGTGAGCCCTCCAGGGACAGCAAAATACCCCGTATATTTGAATGCAACTCAACCTTGAGCTACTATTGAAAAAGGTGTGAGCAAAATCCAAATAAATGTGTGAAACAAGTTGTCACTGCTGGTTCAGTGTGGTTGATTTAGATATTCAAATAGCGTTGGGATATAATGCTTGCTTTAAGAATTTGCTGTGACAGTGCAAAATTCATGGTTCGTTCAATAATGGCAAATTTTCTAGGTCTTGAGGCAGCAAAGCATCCCCACACCAACACATTACTACCCCTGTGTTTGACAGTTGGTATGATGTTCTTACTGTATTTGCTTTACGCCAGACAAAATGAGAAATGTGTTCATAGAACATCTCTAAAGGCTTGGGGATCATCCAGGTGTGTTTTTGAAAATGTGAGTTGAGCATTAATGATCTTGGATAGCAGCTGTTTCCACCTTGCTGCTCTCCCATGAATCCCATTTTGGCCCAGTCTTTCCTATTGTGAAGTTAATATGAACGTTGACCTTAGCTGATGCCTGCAGTTCCTTGGATGTTCTTCTAGGAAGTTTTATGACCACCTGGATCAGTTGTCTTTACACCCTTGGAGTAATTTTAGCAGGCTGGCCACTCTTGGGACGATTTACCACTGTTCCAAGTCTTCTCCGTTTGGAGATGATCACTCTCACCGTGGTTTGGTGAAATCCCAGAACTTTACAAATGGCTTTATAACCCATTCCAGACTATGTATCTAACTGTATATGTATGTATGGATTATTACAATATATATTGCCTGGTTGCATTCAGTCAACTAAATCAGTTTGGGTCAGTTGGTTGATTAGCTAAAGGAGCAGTTACTTTTTTACACTGCTGATGTGTTGGACAACTTTGTTCCTTAAAGTAATTTAAAAATTATGATATGTGTTTACTCAGGTTCCCTTTGTCACTGTTACATTTTGTTTAAAGATAAAGAACTATTCAGTGTGACATACGCAATAATAGGGGAAAGGGAGGAGGGGCGTTTCACATCACTGTGGAGTCCTTTTACAAAGGCATGCTAGTGTTTTTAGCGTGCGCTAAACGCTAGAGATGCCCATATAGTCCCATGGACATCTCTAGTGTTTAGCACATGCTAAAAACGCTACCGCACAGATCCACTGTATGTCCTAAAATGTTTTCTCATAAGTGTGGCTTTTATGCAAAAAAAAAAAAAAGTGTGAGGGATATACTGGTGGTGCTGTAGTGTGTGACCTCATTCTCTGAATACTTTTTACATATTGATTTAAAATGCCTTTTAAGCAAAATCGTAGGAGATAGCAATGTAAGACATAGAAAATGTTAAGAAATACAGATTTTTAGCCCTGAATGATTGCTTCATTGTTTCCAACCTATGATACAAGTGAGACTATCCTTGAATAGCAGAGTCCTGTTGCTTGTAGAGTCTGTACCTTAGTCTCTCGCAAGACTGAACATGGGTTTCAGAAGATTTTGACCTATTTATTGTCAACTTCTTCACAGTTTCTTTTGAAAAGTGACAAAGTTGCTCTGATTCCTTGAGGACTGTCTCAGTCCTGACTACCATTTTCCATATATCCAATAAAGAAACAGATTCAGTAACAGCAGGAAAATTCTGGAAATAAAAAGGGAGATAGGCTTTGGCAAAGCCACAAATGGAACTTCCCCACCCAAGAAACCTCAATGCTAACTATTGGTCTCTATTGAAGATGTCTCCAGATTGAGACCTCGCAAGGAAGGTTATCATCAAGGGTGAGGGGCCTGGGGCATTCTCTATTGAAAGACTGCTCCCACTTTAAGCATGACATAGCTGCTCTATTGGACCCACTGTTGGTGGAACTTGCATACTGACTTAGTTTTATGCGCCCATATTCAACCAACAGAATTTCTGGCTTCAAATGGCTCACAAAGAGCATGCCTCCTTCAGCTGCATGCCTGTGGCTACTGCCATAGTACAGCTCTTCAGATAACTCTTCCTTTGGCACCTCTTGATGTTGTCAGCAGTCGGGCCTACCCTCAAGAGTCCAGGGTCAAAATTAGGCAGTAGTCCAAGCGGTAAGGGAGATAGCCAATTCACACCAGTAGGCAGATGGCCCACAAATGCTCAGAAACCCTTCACATACATTTAGATCTGTTATCTTTTGTATAAATGTTATTTTTAAAAAGCAAAAATCATGCTTTCAGGGTTTTCTGCACTGACTTACACTATGAATATTATACAGTAGGCCCTAACTTGTATTTGAGGACATGGTTAACTTTTTTGTTTTGTTTCTAGGATGTACTGCAAAATGTTAATCTTAATTGTGTTATTTCTTTTATAAGGTATTTTCTGTTGGCTCGTACTGATCCTAATCCCAAATGTCCTACTGGAAAAGCCTTTACTGGTTTTATAATTGAAGCAGATTCCCCTGGTATCCAGATTGGAAGAAAGGTGTATATATATATATATTTTTTTTTTAATTATAAAATTGCATCATTACCCTTCTACCTAGTAAATGTCAATATTACTTATTAAACAAGTTTTTATTAAGTCTCACATACATTTGATAGCTTAAAAAAATATACGGTAAGCTGAAGATGGGTAGCGAGTTATGATTTCCCTGGTTCTGTCTGGTATGGACTATTGTAAAGCTATGTTAATGGTGCTTCTAGAGGGTGTCTCTAGAGCGCAGCTTTTCAAAATGCTGCAGGAAGAAGAAGAATAGCAAAGCCAAGTAATGAATGGGCTTCCTTTAAGTTGCAGGAGCTAACACTGGCTATCAATTTTAGTGCTGACCTTTCAGGCACCAGGAATATTCAGCCTGGGTATTTAGTGAATAAATTAAGATAGCCTAGGCCTGGTGATCAGTTAAGGTCAAGTCAAGAATACCTGTCGGTTAGAGGTTAAGGGGGAAGGATGTGATGCAGGATATTCTCCATGATGTCCCTGGTGGAATGGATTGCCTAGGAATTTATGGGTAGAATTGGATAAAACTACTTAAATCTTGGCTATTCGAGGTTTAAGGCATGGGGTTGCAGAAATTAGTGTTGATTTAGACAGGTCTACTGCAATCATCAATTTAATGTGATGGTGAGGTATATGTCAGCACATATAAAACATCAAGGATTAATTGATGTTTTATGTCAGCTGTTAACTTTTGCACATTATGGCCAATTTAGAATCCACAGTAAAACGTTATTTCTTCAATGGCTTTAAGACTAATCTCTCGTAATGTCAGATTGTAAAGATCAAGAATGGAACAACTGAGACCGGTGATAAAATATTCACTATTCCTGGAGCTTTGTCTGCTGTTGTGTTCCATTCTCCACAGACAAGGACAAAGATGCTCCACTTAGCTGATCAAATGATCCTCCAGGAGAAACACTAGAAACTACCTGGTAGGGTTACACAGTAGCTGCTCTTCATACATGTCTCAAAGCTGGCCCTTAAGCCTGCCCGGATGTCCCCTTCAGTAGCCCATCTCTTCTACGGAAGGTTCCTTCTGTGTGTCCAGCCATGTTTATGTAGCCACCATTGTTGAAACGCAGAGAAGCTATCTCCAAAATGAGAAGTGGCCAGGAGGAAAACCTTGGGAAAGCGTGCTCATCCAGTCTAGACAAATGGTTATGTCCCCCCTACCAGAACAACTTGTATCAAAGTTCAAAGCCCTGGTATAACAAAGTGAATCCAAACTGAATAACCAATATTTTCTGCATCCAGCAGGTGGAGAACATGTTGAAAACTGCTGCAACAAGATTAGAAGGCAGTCCTAGGACAGCAGCTGTTTAGTTTTATTCCCCTTTGGGAATTAGGCAGTAGCAAAGATGCTTCAAGAGTGGATTTTAGTGGCACTAAGCTGCAGGGTGAGTCAACCATGTCTGTATGGGAACCAGAGGCCATGCCCCTCCTGGGCTACCCGCCCCTTCTCCCAGTCCCTTGCAATGGAAAGAGATTCTCACGGCAGTGGTCCATTGCTGAAGCAGAAACTGCAGTTGGAGAGTACAATTAAATAAAAAAAGGGGGTGGGGGCGGCAACAAAAGCAGAGCACTTGATGCAATAGCTTAGAAGGAACTGTTCATGGTTAAGAGACTTGGTACAACCTGATGTCAGCCTGCTGGAGGAGTCGGGGAGAATGTAGGGGCTAACACACCATTAGTGCAACTAACTTGTTTGCTCATGGTGTAAGAGGAGTGTGCAGCAATAGGTGCAAGTGGGCAGAGATGTAATCAGCCTCACTGCTATTTTAAGTGCTCAAGCTACAGCACAAGTAATCCAGGGAGCCATAGGAGGTACTGTGCCGTGTGAGCAGTCTGTTTATCCCTGGAGTAGAAGAGGAGACGACAAGGCTGTCTGCGTCTTTGGGAGAAGAGAAAGACCATACACTCCTCTTAAGATTTACAGGGGAGGCATTGGGCCTCCCTAGTCGTGTATATACCCTGGGGCCTTATGTCACTAACAGGGACCCACTGCTGGGTTTCTTTTATAGGAGAAGGTGGCAGGAAAAAAAAAGGCCCAGGTAAGGGGATAGGTTTTGATATACTGCCTTTCTGTGTTTACAATCAAAGAGGTTTACATATTATATACAGGTTCTTATTTTATACTTGGGGCAATGGAGGTTAAGTGACTTGCAGAAAATCACAAGGAGCTGGAGTGGGAATCAAATCCGGTTCTCCTGATTTGCAGGCCACTGCACTAACCACTAGGCTACTTCTCCACTGTGGCAATCTAACTCAGTTGGGGATCCAGTATCCCCAGGACTTCCAAAGCAAAAGAAGATACAGAGGATCCCTGTAGAGTAGGAACCCATGGAAGAGGGTACCTCTGGAACAGCTAGCCTACCCTCTCCCATGGGTTCCTACTCTATAGAGATCCTCTGTAAGTTGGTTTGCTGGTCAGCAAGTGACCCCAGAAGTAGATATTGGCTCACCAAATGAGTAGGTACACTGACAAGCAGGAAGGGTACTCTATTCTGGTGTACATGTGAAAGCCCTTCAAGGCTTTCACCCTCACAAAGCCATCCAGTACCTGATTATGTTGGAATGGGAGGGGCCCAACAGGTTGGTCAAGGTTTGGAAAATTGGCTAGGCTTAACCCTCCCCATGGAAGACAGGGGGGCACTTCTTGCCAGGCCTAAGGATGGATGTTCTGTCTCTGCAGGCCTCAGATACATGGCTTTCCCTAAAGAAAGGGCTATGACCAGGTTTCCTAGGTCAAGAATATGGAGGTTCAGTTACAGCAGTCTTCAGTGCAGCAGCCCTGGATCTTGAAGTATCGGTGGATATGTTGCAAGGGCAGGCCTGCGTGGGATACAGCAGCTCCCAGTGATTGTGCATGGACTGTCTCTTCATGTTCAAGTGTACAGCGCTGCATACGTCTAGTAGCGCTTTAGAAATAAGTAGTAGTAGTAGTAGAGCAGTGTTTTTTCTGAACTTTGTCCATCATAATTGGCAGAAGGTGTTTCTGTCTCCAGTATGGAGGGGGAGAGGGCTGTACAATTCTACCCCCTGCCCCCTCCAAAGTTCAGCTCAGTGGGCTTCAGTTTTAAGAGTAGACTCCTATTTGGAGAGGATTGAGAAGCTGATTAAAGAGCTGAAGGAGGCTGGATCAGGGAATCTGTCTGAGGATCAGTACAGTTGAGCGGGCAGACCAGAATCCAAGGATTAGAGGAGGTTCAGGTCATCCAGGCAGTCTCCCCATTTGTCTCTCAGGCATCAGAATCTTGTAGAAAGATTGCAAGTCTATGCTCATAAGCGATTATTACATTCATGAGAGGCATTTTCTTTTGCCTTCTGCTAGGTCTTTCCATCTTGAGTGTGCTTGTTCTCGAGCATACTCATATGCTATGACCTTGCTGTGGAATAAGGTTCCTCTCTCTGAGATCCATTAATGATCTCTTGGGATTTCTTAAGGCTGTTAAAACTTGTTTTGTATTTTGATGAGTTGTAATGGAATATATTGGGCTTGAATTATTATTTCGTTTTATAGTAATTGTTTTGTTTTTCCATAGCGTCCCTCTAGACCGACACAGATGGGTTATGCACTCCTACCAACAGATGGAGACTGAGAAAAAAATCTGAACTTCAAATACGCCTATAAGTGGGCTGTGCAGTTCCAAGGAAGGCAGTCTACGCCTAGCAATGCAGCTGACCCCCATCCCCCCCAATAAAAACAATGAAAAGACAATGCTCACTCCCCCAAAGAAAAAAAAAATCTCTTCAACCACTTCCTCCACCTTAATCCCCTGACCAAGGATGCCTGAACTGCTGATGCCTACCAACAGGAATATATCATGCTAGCCCCGACCACCTTCAAGAATGCTGGTACAGAAACTAGAACCACGAAGGAGGTGTAATTTCACATCCCGATATGGGGCCCCCACCAGCAGTTCCTGCGCTTTGCGGTCCTGGACAGGCATTTTCAGTTGTGGGCCTTGCTGTTTTTGCCTTGCCACAGCTCCCAGGACCTTCACTGTCATGGTGGTCATGGCAGTGTTTCTTCGCCGGCAGGGCATCAGGGTGTATCTCTACCTTGAAAGTTGGTTGATCTAGGTTTCGTTGCAGCAGGACAGCTTGGATACAGCCTCAAAGATGGTGTCACTTCTTTAGTCCTTGGACTGGGTGATCAGTTTTTCCAAGAGTCATTTGGTCCCCTCACAGTCCCTTGAATACTTGAGAGTACATTTCAACACGCGGGGAAGGTTCTGCTTCAGGGTCAGGTTCGGTGGCTGCTGTACCTTCTCTCCCCTTGAACGTGGGATTACATGCAGGTACTAGGCTCCATGGCAGCTGTGTTGGACTGGTTCCTTGGGCCAGGGTTCATATGTGGCTGCTTCAGGCTTCGCTTCTCAGTCGTTGGTCCCGCGCTCCATTAGGATCTTTTGGTCCATGTCCACTGAGCTCAGCAGGCCAGGAGGAGCATGTCATGGTGGTTGACTGTAGGCAGTGTGTTGAAAGTCAAGCCTCTGGTGCAGGGTGAGTGGTCAACATTGGAGGCAACATGGCCGATCAACTGGCTGGAGCTCAGGGCAATTTGGAGGACCCTGGTGGCTTTTGCTCCATTTCTCCATCTGTGAGCTGTCTGGGTGCTGTTGGATAGTGTGACGGCAGTGTCTATGTCAGCATCAACAGATGGGGCACTTGGAGGCTCATCTTCTCTTTGCCTGGGCAGAGAAGTATCTTGAGATCTCGGCAGCGCATATTGCAGGTGGATTTTCTCAGCCCTCATCACCTTCCAGATAGGGTGTTGTCCCTCTGGACCTCATGGCCAGGAAGTGCAATGCCAAGGTTCCCATGGTTCTACAGGTGTTGGTGGGAGTCGGGGACGCTGGGGGGTGGATGCTTTACTCCAGCAGTGGCCAGCTGACTCTCTTTTCTGTGTTGACCTCCATCCCCTTCTGGCGGTTCTCCATCTGGGCAGGGTGGCCCCAAATATGCCCAGGCAGCCATTGTCTTCCCACCAAACTCCCTAATGCTCAACACTATGAGTGCACCTATATTTGCATCTCAGCATTAAGGAGTTGTTCTGCACTGATCCAGCGGTATTTCTCCGGCCATGTTAAACATGCAAAGTGTCATGCAGGGCTGTACTGTGGGGATGTTGGCTGCAATGAAGGGTACTTTGCAGTAGGAAAATCCAGGCAGCAGGGTGAAATTCTGGATGCCATGGCAATCTGTAACCAGGGATTTGTCAAGCCTTGTATTAGAGGTATTTTACAGTTATTGCATGTTTGCTTAGTCTTCAATTCGTAGCTGAATTTAGTTCCTCTGTCATCTCTGTTTTTTCATGGGGGAAGGAGAAGAGGGTGGAGGCTGATAATTTCCTTCTCATCTTCCTCTTTTGGACTTCCAACTTGTTTAGAATAAGTGTCATAAACTTGCATTCATAACAATTGTCAAGGAGGGTGGTTTTTCAAATTTCCCTCTCCCATCTTCACACAACTATCTCAGCAGCAGTCTTCGGCCAGGGACAACAAACCACAGCCTCTTCTAGAATCAAGCTAATGCTGACCCCCTACTTGTTGCTGTTGAACAATGGCTGAAATTTCTTCCATAAGAACTTAAGAAAAGCCATGCCAAATCAGACCAGGATCCATTGAGCCCAGCCTCCGGTCTCCAAAAATGGCTTGTCTGGGTCATAAGTACACAAAAGGTCCCCAAAATAGATCTGTTCCCCATAGTTGATTTCTAGGGTTGCATGAAGCTCTCAAATCTACCTGGCATAATAATTTTTCATACACTTCCTCCAGGATCTTGGCCACATCTTCCAGCAACAGATTCCAAACTTTAATTATGCGCTATGTACAAAAAGGAAAAAAAAACACTTTCTATAATTTTTCAATCTAGTGGTCATTAGGAGTTCCTTCTAGTTTTTTATGGTGTTTGAGAAGTTAAACAACTGTTCCCCTTTTAAACATAGTAACATACATAGTAACATAGTAGATGACAGCAGAAAAAAAGACCTGCATGGTCCATCCAGTCTGCCCAACAATTCCACTTACAATTTTATAAATTTCTGTCATAACCCCTCTCCAAAGTAGTCCTATGTTTAGTCTGGAGAGCAGAAGTCTGATCCAGGAATCAAACCTAGGTCTTGTGTAATACTAGTGTGCAGCAGTACCATCAAATCACTGAGCCTAGCCCCAGGTTATTTTCAAGAAATGCTGGTTGTGTGTGTTCTGTAGCATTTTTTTTTTGTTTCATTTTAAAAGCACGTTTGTTAACATATCTTTGTGTTCTTTTTCAGGAGATGAACATGGGTCAGCGGTGCTCAGATACTAGAGGAATAGTCTTTGAAGATGTGCGGGTACCTGCAGAGAATGTCCTAATTGCTGAGGGAGCTGGGTTTAAAGTTGCTATGGGAGCATTTGATAAAACCAGGCCTCCAGTAAGTACCGCAGGCTACCACTGTTTTAAGTGTCTTTTAAAGAATGAAACTTGTATCTTCACAAAAATATATATCTAAAATTACAGGTGGCAGCTGGTGCTGTTGGACTCGCCCAGAGAGCTCTAGATGAGGCTACCAAGTATGCTTTAGAAAGAAAAACTTTTGGAAAATTACTTGCAGAGGTAAGAAAATTATAAATTCTATATTAAGGTATAAAATACAGGAGACTAAAATGTGTGATTTCTCTGATTTGTAAATGCATATAAAAATCCTCTAATACATGATTTCAGGCTTCATCTCATTGAAAGGCAGTCAGTTTTGAAGATGGTCATTTGCCACTTTACAGTTTTCTCGTTCCTAACAAGTCAATTTCCTTTGACAAGCAAGACAGAGGCACACAAATAGATGACCCTTAATGGATGGTGCCAGAATGGAACAAATTTTTACACTGTCAGTTGTCATGTAAGGAATCTCAAAGATAGCATTGCTATGAGCCAGTACAAGACTTAAAAGATATTTCACATGAAAGGAGAAATTTAGGTCTTAATTTTCTTTCAGTTCTAACAGACCAGCCCAGAATCTGTAGGTTATACCCATTGACAAGCAGACGGAGACAGAGACTAGACTTGTGAGCTCTGCCATATAAGAGCACCATGAAGCTTTTTTTTTTTATTATTATTATTTTTATTAACATTTTGAAGTCAAACAAGAGTCATATCTCATACGTTTATAGCACCAGCTAGTAATCAACAATTACAATAACATCCCAACCCCCTCCCCCCTCCCTCCCTTTATTCCGCCAATGATCTCTATAACTTGTAAATCGGGCAAGCTAACAAATCCCATATCTCAATCTAGAACAACGGTGAAATTATCAGTCTAGGGACATCCAAGTCCACCCCTTTCTCTAGTCTCCAGGTAACGTATTTGTCCCATTGTTTGTAAAAAGGTATTATTTGTCCATTCCTTATTGCAGTCATTTTAGACATTTGGTATAGATAGTCCATTTTGTGTATCACCTTGACCAATGGGGGTGTGAGAGGATTCTTCCATGCCGATGCTAGCACAATTTTTCCTGCCACCAACCACACCGAGGCCAATCGGTGTATTAACGGCTGCACCCCCACCGGTCGAAAATGCAATAAACAGTTCTCTGCTTTCAGGGGGTAGCGCACCCCGGTGATACTTAGCAAGGCATTCAATAGCTCCGACCAATAGGCCTGCGCCCTGGGGCAGGTCCACCAAATGTGAAACATGTCTCCTTTCTCTATACACCCCCTCTAACAATGCCCCCTCCCCTCATGACCGTACATTTTTTCTATCTTATCCGGTGTAAGGTACCAACGATATAGCATTTTGTACCCATTTTCCACCATAGCACTTGATATAGAAACCTTTAACATATAATTTATAGCTCTTTCCCATTGTTTGTTCTCGAAACTTCTCTGTAGATCTTTTTCCCATCTCAAGGTATATCGTTCTATAGGTGTATGTTTGGATAGTAATGCAGCGTAGAGCCGAGATACACATCCCCGATGGCAACCTCCCCCCCCCCCCCCACAGCCTTTTCTATGTCTGTTTCTTCTAGAAGCAATTCCTCCTTGGCTCTCCGATTTGTATAGTCACGGACTCTGTTATAGTGAAACATGTGGGAAGAAGGAAGGCCAAACTCTTCTACCAGTTAGCACCATGAAGCTTTAAGTGTTCAGAATTTCAAATGACAAAGCAGTGGAAATTAGGGGTTTCCCTTTCATCTGGATTGTAGAATTAATTATATTTTTATCTCTTAACCTTTTCATAAAATAAGGAAAGAAATAAAATGCAGAACTATGACTGTGAAAACACAAGAAGAATCCTTGGCAAGAATAAACAGGACATAGGCAATACATAGAAGTGAACTTTTCTTTAGTTTTTCACCAGCCAAGCTTAACTGATAGACATTATATTTTCTGTCATGTCTGTTAGTGTTACCAAGGACTGTAAGCATTTTCCTCTGGCAACTTTAGGAAAGGAAACTTCATCCCCATATCAAAGCATGTCCTGTGTTTATGACTAATTGCATCAACTATGCAAATTTATATAAAAACCAACTGGATTTGGAGGTCTTTGCTTCATATGAAGTAACGCTTTTTTTTTTTTTTTTTAACATTCCAGAGGTATCCGGTGAACACTAAGAGTAAAATCAGGTGTGGTGGGCTTCCAGGCCTTAGACAATATTGTCAGGCAGGAAATGAAGTGAGATTCCCTGCAAGGCCTTTGCTTCAGCACAACTGTTGCCTCATCTTTCACTCTTAACATTTAAAACCAAATTAAAGTCACTGACATTTTTTTCAATGAGAGTAATGACGACAACTTTCTTTGTTTTCTCTTTATAGCAAAAGTCATTCCCCTCGATATTCAAAAGCATTTAACTGGCCAGGATCAACATTTGGCCGGTTAAATGCCCCATAACCAGCTATCTGGCTAGCCGCTGAATATCACCAGTTATCTGCCGACATAACCGGCTATCCGCTAATTTTCAGCCCCACTTTAGCAGCTATATTTGGCCGCGTGAATTGGGTTATCTTTGGCTGGTTAGAAAATAACTATGTCGATATTCAGACTTAGTCGGTTATTTTCTAAGTGGCCAAAAATAAACAGGATATTCAGTGCTAGTCACCGGAAACAGCCCGGCATTGAATATCCAGGTTTAGTGATGACCAAGGGAGTTAGCTGAGCTAACTCCCTTGGTCTGAATATTGGCCCCATAATTCCTATTTTATTATGGTGTACTCTATTTAATTAGTATTTAAATCAGTTAACATTATAATACAGCCTTAGTAAGCTGAATGCAGTAGCTTACTATGGGCTCACTTCGGTCACTTGTATGCTTCAAAAATTATAATAAATACAAGCAAAATCGCCCCTTTTGGAACAAATGAAACGGGCCCTAGGAAGGCTGTTGTCTAAGCGTTTTCTCATCTCTCTCCCCTCCATGTCGAGCTATTCTCCCCTCCTCTGCCCTCCCATCCCAGTATTTAACCCTCATGTTGTAGAAATTTTTCAGTTTAATATAAAAGACCAAGAAGGGGCTATGGGGTCCTTTTACTAAGGTGCGCCGAAAAATGGGCTGCGCTAGTGTAGGCATGTGTTTTGGGCGCGCACAGATCCATTTTTCAGTGCACCTGTAAAAAAAAGGCCTTTTTAAAATTTTTGCTGAAAATGGACATGCAGCAGAATAAAAATTGGCGCGCATCCATTTTGGGCCTGAGACCTTACCGCCACCCATTGACTTAGTGGTAAGGTCTCGCGTGGTAACCGTGTGGTAATCATCTATGCACGTAGAACGACAATTACTGTCTGGTTTCTGCCCTGCGCGGGGAAAATAAAAATTATTTTCTGGTGTGCGTAGCGAACATGCGTAAAAAACGGAATTACCGCCTGGGGCCACGTGGTAGCCAGGCAGTAACTTCAAATAGACGCACGTAAGACACATGTACTCGCTTACACAGCTTAGTAAAAGGGCCCCTACATCCTTAGGTGAAGGTTCAGAACTACATAAGGATTAATGTGCTAAGCCAATTTAACACATTTAACAACTGATGAATTAGAAGTCCCAATGCTTTTGGTGTATCAAGGTTAAGTGCAGGTTTATATATTTTAGCTAACACATCTGATTATTGGTGGCACTAGTTAATGCCACCGATGATGCAAAAAAACATATTTTCCCCTTTCACCCCCTCTTTCATCCAATCAACAAAACACCTTATGCCAGACTCCCTGGAGGATGAAACCCTTCTCATAGCAGATTCTCCCCTCCCCCCCTCCCCCCAGGGTTCGGGCCCCAAACTAGCAGAGGCCTTGATATTTAACTGAATATTGGTAGTTGCACAGCTTCCATTTTGCTCTTATAGCTATGTTCAGAATCTGCACTTTGGTCCACAAAATTATCTACAGCGTAGTCTCAGGATACATGACAGACCTAATAGATCTACCAACCAGAAACAGAATCAGATATCACGATCATACCTAAACCTACATTATCCAAACTGTAAAGGACTAAGATACAAAACAACTTACACATCCAGCTTCTCCTACATAAGCACACAACTATGGAACGGACTCCCAAATGCTGTGAGAACAATCCGTGACCACTTAAACTTCAGGAAATCACTCAGAACTCACCTCTTCAAAAAGGCCTATCCCACCGATCCAACATAAATCCCCACACCCAGCAACACAGCATAACTAATGATCAAACTGGGCAATATATAATCTTCACTTCCTTCGACCCCCATGATGCCTGATCTTACACCTACCTCATCTGACCACAATATAACCTTGTATCTGCTATCAACCGAATTGGCAAATGCCTCTACGGTACAATGATAGCCACATTGAGCCTGAAAATTGGTGGGAAAATGTGGAGTACAAATGTAACAAATAAATGTATAAGGAAAGCATTACCTCAATATCTTAATACCAGATTTCTCTGATTTTGTTTTTTAATACTTAGCATCAAGCAGTGTCCTTCATGCTGGCAGAAATGGCCATAAAAGTGGAACTGGCAAGAATGAGCTATCAAAGAGCAGCATGGGAAGTTGATGCTGGGCGAAGAAATACATATTATGCATCTGTTGCCAAAGCATTTGCTGGTGATATTGCAAACCAGGTGGCTGCTGATGCTGTCCAGATATTTGGAGGGAATGGATTCAACAGTGAATATCCAGTTGAAAAGTTAATGAGAGATGCCAAGATCTATCAGGTGAGTAGGTTGGACTATTAAACTACTGGGAAAATCAGATAAATTTTTTCTAAGAGTTGGTTATTTCAAGATGCATTTTTTACTTAATTGACTAGTTTAAATGCTATCTGTAGATATATAGGGGTCTATTCAAAAGATCTGCCTGGTAGCTTCAGGAGTTACGTGGATAATACTTTTTTTTTAATTACTTTTCACATTCAGTATTTAAATTTAACATTTATCTAGTATTTCAAAGCAGAGTTAGATGTGGGTGTGGGTTGACTTACCAAAATAGGGCTAGATTCTATATATGGCACCTGAAAAACCATGCGGAATAAATTTCCAACTAAGCGTATTCTTTAATTGGCGCCTAGATTTAGGCGTGGTATATAGAATACGCTTAGTTGATATCGCAGCACCTAGAACTATTCACATGCATTTACACCAAGGAAAATGTGGCGTAAATACTGGTTTATACATTTAGGAGCAAAAGGCCATGTTGTATAACCGTGTGCATAAATTTTGGAATGCCCATGAAATGTGTCGACGCCCCTTTTTGGCTCTGCGCATTAGAATTTAGACACCATGCTTTACAGAATACGCTTAGCGAGTTCATGTAAATTCTAATTATTGCCAATCAGTGCTCATTATTGCTAACTAGGAAAAAAGGCCCATTTCTTAAACCAATGAAACGGGCGCTAGCAAGGTTTTCCTCGGAGTGTGTATGTTTGAGAGTATGTTTGAGAGAGTATGTGTGAGAGTGACTGTGTGAGAGAGAGAGAGATTGAATGTGCGAGTGTGTGTGTGTGACAGAGAGAGAGAGTGAGACTGGGTACGAGTATGTCTGTGAGAGAGAGAGAGTGTGTTTGTGAGAATGAGAGTGTGTGCCATGGGCCCCCCGCCCTCCCTCCGAGCTTCAGGGTCACCCCCTCCCTCCCTCCGAGTTCCAGGGTCATCCTCCCTCCCTCCGAGTTCCAGGGTCGTCGCCTCCCTCCCTCTGAGTTTCAGGTTCCCCCCTCTCTCCCTCCTTCCGTCCGAGTTTCAGGTTCCCCTCCCTCAGAACGCGACGTCACAAGCATGAGGGTGTCGTCGTCCCTCCCTCCCTCCCTTCCACTTCCAGGCCCCCTACCTCCAAATTTTAAAAGTTATCTTCACTTATGAAGTCGGGTTTACGGCGGCCGGCAGCAGCAGGAAAAGGTGTGCAGGCTCGGCCCTTCTCTCTCTCTTAGCTCTGGTCCTGCCTGCACGCCTATTACTGCTGCTGCTGTCAGCCGCCGTAAACCCGACTTCGTAAGTGAAGTTGATTTTTAAAATTTGGAGGTGGGGGCCTGGAACTGGAAGGGAGGGAGGAAGGGAGGGAGGGACGATGACACCCTAATGCATGTGACGTCGCGTTCCGTTGCCTGACAACTCTGCAGCGTTCCCTTCCAGTGATTGGTCTTTACTTACACGGAAGTACATGACGTCATTTCAGGAGTTGGATACAGCAGGAGAACGAATGCTTCAAGGCTTCACTTTCTTAGCTTCAGAACGTTGGAGGTGCTTTTTATTATACAGGAAGTGCTGTTAAAAAAACGTGGATTGGCTTAAGCCAATTAAGTTACGCATGTTGTTCTAGAATACACTTGGATTTTGGTGCCAAACACTAGGTGTGATATATAGAATCCAGCGGATAGCACTGACTTTCAGCATTGTCTTGTTAAACTTAATAGAGTAAGCCTGGATAAGTTTAATTAGTGATATTCTGAGGTAGGGCTTGCCCATTTTAAGTTTGCTGAATGGTTAGTTATCCAAATACTTTTAACCAGAGTCTTGCTGAAAATTTACCCTAAAATGTATAAAATACAGTGTACATTCTTTGTCCTTCCTCCAGTCATATTTCTTTCTGCCAGCAAGCACACTTCAGTATATTTGAGGTGGCAGCTACATTCCATATCACATAGGGAGCTATCCTCGATAAGGGGAAAGGGAAATGGGACTTGATATACCGCCTTTCTGAGGTTTTTGCAACTATATTCAAAGCGGTTTACATATATTCAGGAACTTATTTTGTACCAGGGGCAATGGAGGGTTAAGTGACTTGCCCAGAGTCACAAGGAGCTGGTGTGAATCAAACTTAGTTCCCCAGGATCAAAGTCCACTGCACTAACCACTAGGCTACTCCTCCACTCTTTTTCCACACTCAGAGGTCTCTGATTTGATAACTTTATCTCCTTTTTATTTTGCTGGCTGTTGATCTGCATCCTGGGTACAGAGACAGTTCAGATCCTTCTGCTTGCAGGAATCTGCTCAGGTGCTGTGATGCCCATTCTAGTGTCAAAATTTTAGACTTAACTGTCACATCTCTTCATGGCTGATAACAGGTGTGGTGGTACCTCTGTTGTAGGTTACTGTGTGACTTCAGGTTGTTGTGACTATACAGAGAGTATCTAGTGCCATGTGAGAAAATAACTTGTTTTATGCTATCCTCTGCATGCTACAGCACAAAGCTGCTCTCTACACCCCTATGAGGTGCAGCTTGCTGATGTGGCTTTGTACTGGTGCTGGGAGATACAGATTTTCTCACATTCCAAGCACTAAAATAGGGCAAACAGATTAGAAATTATCTGCCCGCGTAGGTCTGGGGTGGTATATCTTAGTTGTACAGTGGTGGAAATAAGTATTTGATCCCTTGCTGATTTTGTAAGTGTGCCCACTGACAAAGACATGAGCAGCCCATAATTGAAGGGTAGGTTATTGGTAACAGTGAGAGATAGCACATCACAAATTAAATCCGGAAAATCACATTGTGGAAAGTATATGAATTTATTTGCATTCTGCAGAGGGAAATAAGTATTTAATCCCTCTGGCAAACAAGACCTAATACTTGGTGGCAAAACCCTTGTTGGCAAGCACAGCGGTCAGACGTCTTCTGTAGTTGATGATGAGGTTTGCACACATGTCAGGAGGAATTTTGGTCCACTCCTCTTTGCAGATCATCTCTAAATCATTAAGAGTTCTGGGCTGTCGCTTGGCAACTCGCAGCTTCAGCTCCCTCCATAAGTTTTCAATGGGATTAAGGTCTGGTGACTGGCTAGGCCACTCCATGACCCTAATGTGCTTCTTCCTGAGCCACTCCTTTGTTGCCTTGGCTGTATGTTTTGGGTCATTGTCGTGCTGGAAGACCCAGCCACGACCCATTTTTAAGGCCCTGGCGGAGGGATGGAGGTTGTCACTCAGAATTGTACGGTACATGGCCCCATCCATTCTCCCATTGATGCGGTGAAGTAGTCCTGTGCCCTTAGCAGAGAAACACCCCCAAAACATAACATTTCCACCTCCATGCTTGACAGTGGGGACGGTGTTCTTTGGGTCATAGGCAGCATTTCTCTTCCTCCAAACACGGCGAGTTGAGTTCATGCCAAAGAGCTCAATTTTTGTCTCATCTGACCACAGCACCTTCTCCCAATCACTCTCGGCATCATCCAGGTGTTCACTGGCAAACTTCAGACGGGCCGTCACATGTGCCTTCCGGAGCAGGGGGACCTTGCGGGCACTGCAGGATTGCAATCCGTTATGTCGTAATGTGTTACCAATGGTTTTCGTGGTGACAGTGGTCCCAGCTGCCTTGAGATCATTGACAAGTTCCCCCCTTGTAGTTGTAGGCTGATTTCTAACCTTCCTCATGATCAAGGATACCCCACGAGGTGAGATTTTGCGTGGAGCCCCAGATCTTTGTCGATTGACAGTCATTTTGTACTTCTTCCATTTTCTTACTATGGCACCAACAGTTGTCTCCTTCTCGCCCAGCGTCTTACTGATGGTTTTGTAGCCCATTCCAGCCTTGTGCAGGTGTATGATCTTGTCCCTGACATCCTTAGACAGCTCCTTGCTCTTGGCCATTTTGTAGAGGTTAGAGTCTGACTGATTCACTGAGTCTGTGGACAGGTGTCTTTCATACAGGTGACCATTGCCGACAGCTGTCTGTCATGCAGGTAACGAGTTGATTTGGAGCATCTACCTGGTCTGTAGGGGCCAGATCTCTTACTGGTTGGTGGGGGATCAAATACTTATTTCCCTCTGCAGAATGCAAATAAATTCATATACTTTCCACAATGTGATTTTCCGGATTTAATTTGTGATGTGCTATCTCTCACTGTTACCAATAACCTACCCTTCAATTATGGGCTGCTCATGTCTTTGTCAGTGGGCAAACTTACAAAATCAGCAAGGGATCAAATACTTATTTCCACCACTGTATATATCCAAAGATATCATTTTCATATAGCCTTAGGCTTGATTCAGTTAGGATGAAAAGCAAGAAAGCATTTTAATCAATTAGACCAATCCAGACCAAAGGGTTATATCACCCTATCAGTAGCAGGGAAGTTAAACTCTTCCAGTGGGTCAGCCTGGAACTAGTAAGTCTGCCTCCAGCAGATGGTGTTGGTTGGATTGTTGCAGCAAGATTGTCCTTCAGGTCAGTCTACAGCTTGCACTCCTAGTGGTAGAGTTCTTTGGTCAGTGTGGTCATTTTCTTGCTAGACTGCCAAAATTCCATGCATTCAGATTTCAAATACCCCAATATTTACCGGATTCATGTAATATCAAGGCATGCTAGGGAGGTAAAGTTGTGTTTTTTTAGATGAAACAAGGACTGCTCTGTGGAGTAGCTGGTTCAGGAATCAAGAGGGAGCAATTCTAGATCTAGTCCTTGGTGGACCGCATGATCTGGTGCAAGCGGTAACGGTACTAGGACCACTTGACAAGTGTTCATAACATGATCGGATTTGCTTTAATAACTAGAGAAGTACACATAGGAAATACAATACATTAGTATTTAACTTTCAAAAAGGAGACTGATTTAAAAAAAAAAAAAAAAGTGGATGTTGTTTAAAAATACCATCCTAGAAGCCCAGACCAGATACATTCCACATATTAAAAAAAAAAAAAGGTGGAAGGAAGGCCAAATGATAGCTTGATTTAATAATTGGAAAAGAACACATAGGAAATCCAATATGTTAGCATTTCACTTTCAAAAAGGAGACTATGATAAAAAAAAAAAAAAGAAAACCAACGTGGATGTTGTTCAAAATACTATCCTGGAAGCCCAGACCAGATGCATTCCACATATTTAAAAAAAAAAAAAAAAAAAAGTGGAAGGAAGGCCAAATGGCAACTGTCATGGTTAAAGTGAGGTGAAGGAGGCTATTAAAGCTAAAAGAACATCCTTTAGAAAATGGAAGAAGGATCCAGCTGAAGAAACAGTATAAGGAATGGCAAATCGAATATGAAGCACTGATGAAGACTAAGAGACTTGGAAAAGAAGCTTGCCTTAGAGGCAAAATAGAGCCCGACAGAATCCAGGACCTTCAGTTTGGCAGCCGAAACTGGGCACTCTGTTTCATCAGTGTGTTTGGGGGGGGGGGGGGGGGGGGGTCAATTTTGTTTATGGCTTTGGTTTCAATAGAAGCCTAAGCCAAACTAGAAAACTAGCTAGGCCCCCCCCACACACACACACACTACCAGTGCACACAGCCAGCCAGCCTCCTCCACTACACCCACCCCCACCCCCACCCCGAGCCTACCTCATGTACTCTTGATAGTTGATTAAACTGCTTCTCAACCCAGCCCTTTGAGGCACACCTCAGGTTTTCAGGATATCCACAATGAATTTACATGAGGTTTGCATGCACTGCCTCCTTGGTATGCAAATCTATCTCATGCATATTCATTGTGGATATCCTGAAAACCTGATGGGACTAGGTGTGCCTCTAGGACTGGGTTGAGAAGCACTGGTTTAGTGGCCTAACTAAGGGCAAGAGCGATTCACAGTTGCTTTTACCCCGTCCATCTCTGATGCTAAAATGGCTGTTGAGACCTTCAGCAGCAGACTTGCGAGACTGCCACTAAAGCCATCTTGGCAGCAGAGATGAGGCGAGAGTGACTGAATTATTCTTGCCCTGGTTAGGCCACTAGATCACCAGGCACCTGAGGTAGGCCGGGGGGGCAGCTGGCTGACGGTTGGGGAAGGAAGGGGGGTGAGTAAGTGCAAGGGGAGGATGTGTGCAGCAGTGGGGGTGGAGGAGTTTTGGTTTCAGCTGAAAATGCCCTGGCATTTTCAGCCAAAAGTTGAACCTGGATTTTGGGCCGGTTTTGGTGCCAAAACCAAAATTTGTTGGCCTCTAAGGCAAAAACATATATAACAATTTTTTTAGTACATTTGAAGCAAAGAGGCTAGTAAAAGAATCAGTTGGACCCACTAGATGTTCAAGGGGTAAAAGGGGCACTCAGGGAGGACAAGGCCATAATGGATAGATTAATAAACTCTTTGCTTTGGTCTTCACTGAGGAAGATGTAGGGAGATGTTCATGCCAGAAAAGTCAGAGGAACCAAAACAAATCTCTGTAAACCTGGATGATGTGATGGGGCAATTTGACAAACTAAAGAGTACCAATCACCTGAACCAGATGGTATACTCATAGGCGGTCGGTGACTCAGCTGTTTGGGGAGGCTAAAGTGGGTGGGGCTAGATTAAGTTGTAGAGCGGGGCCAAGATCAGGGTATGGGACAGATGGAACAGAACAGAGTACGTTAAAATTCTTGCAGTGGGGGGGGAACAGCTATGTCAGCAGTAAAAGGATAGTGTAGAACTTTTGAACACTGCTAAGAATGAATCCTTCACTGTGTAGATCTGGTGCAGCTCTATCAGCTGTCTCCCCAGTACCTCTGTAATATGCACACTGAATACATTCCAGGAATTATGTGCCAAAAAAATTAATATTGTGAACCAAAATAATACAACATATTAAACAGGACAATATTTGCAGTATTCTGGAAATATATACAATTATTTAGCACTGATTTGTAAGTCCTCCAGAGATAGGAAAATACCTACTGTATCTTAATATAACTCTCACTGAGCTACAATTGAAAAAGGCATGAACTAAATCCAAATCCAAAATCCAGTACCAGGCATACTGTGAAGTAATACAAAACCCAACAAAAATCACTTAGGACCTATAAAGCAATTCTACCATAACACTAACCTTCAGGAGTCACCATAAATTACAGTGGGCAGAATATCATCAATATACCTATTGGAAAACTAAGCAAGCTGGATTAGTACAGATCAGTCCTAAACAGACACTCAATGCTAGCAGAATACCGAGCCTTTTTCATACATGAACACAAGTAGACCCTCATCAAGTATAGAATAAGTAACCACAAACTAAAAATAGAAATATGTAGACAAAAATTAAACTGAACCCCAAGAAGCCATGCTCTGCATACAATGCAAATCCAAGAAAAAAAATAGCGACACATCCCTTTGTACCGTGGAAAATCTAGAGAGCAGATGTAAATTTCAAAAAACTAACATATTTCAATTGCTACATGAAAAATTAGCAAATAAAACAAAACCGAGGGGGGTCACGTGATGGTCTGAGAGAGGAAGTCGCATCTGTCTTCTCTCCGGGGCTTCCCCTTCTACATTCCCCGTAAAACGAGCAAAAAACCGAATGAAAAACTGCAAAACTTAAGCTTACCTAGCGCACATACATGGATCTCTTTGTAACAAAAGAAACTCGGGCTTCAACGGCGAAATCGGCGAAAAAAAACAGCCGAGAAACATCGAGGGACGGAAGAATCCAAGATGGCGCCTAGCCCGATCCCTGAGCGCCCTCCACAATTTCACCCGCTACAGCTCCAACAGATTACAGAAGCGGTGAGAGAGGCTTTGAAACCGGAGCTGGCAAAGTTATTCGACCAGATAGCGGGAATAGAATCGCTACTGGGGGACACAACGAGGAGGACGGGGGAGCTTGAATTACGGGTGTCAGAGCTGGAGGATTCAAGCACGGGCAGAGGAACACAGCTGCAGGACTTACAAAACTTGCTGCGAGCCCAGGCAAAGCATTTAGATGACTTAGAAAACAGGTCTCGCAGGTCTAACCTGCGCCTGATTGGAATCCCCGAATCAATATCAGATCGAGCTCTGCCCATGCAATTGGAGAGTTGGCTTAAATCTGAGTTTGCCCTGTCTGATAGCAATGGGCTGTGTTTGGAGAGAGCACACCGTTTGGGCAGGAGAATTGAAGGGGGAAACAGACCGAGAGTAGTCATCATAAAAGTCCATAATTTTCTACACAAAGAAGAAATCCTGAGAGGTGCTAGATCCAAATGGGACTCACTTACATTTGATGGATCAGCAGTAAAAATCTTCCAGGATTACTCAGCCGCCCTACAGGAGCGCAGGAAAGCATTTGGACCTCTGTGCCGCCACTTGGCAGCGAAAAACCAAAGATTCATGCTATTGTACCCAGCTCAGCTTAAAGTATTGGAACAGGGGGGCTGGAAGATGTATCACTCTCCAGAAGAGGCCCAGACCCTCCTACGGGACAATTCTACATCCTCCCCGGGCCATAATGGCTGAAAGGGGCATGTATGAACAGGTAGCAGGTTGTGCTGGTATCAAGATGCAGGTGCGCTGCAACTGCAACGCAGCTAGAGCAAATCTTGCACAAAGTTATAACATGGTTAAATGTTATGGAGTTAATTTGGATCTGTATGTTTGCAGATGTGTTGATTTGAAATATATTAATGTAATTCTAACTCAGCTAGGCTGAAAAGATTGTAAAGAGGAAAGGGGATGGGGGAGGGGGGCCCCTACCATTAACTGACCGGAGCTCTCCTAGTAGATGTTGCGAAAGGAGAGGTCAAAGGTGGAAAGGGGGGGAGGAATAAAGGGTAGGGAGGAAGTTTGGGAGGAGGGAGGGTGGAGGAGAAAGGGGAAGGGGAAGTTATAGAAAGAAGGGGATTGGATGCACGGGGAAAGTCCTTGAGATATTTGGGGTTAGAGCGGGGAGGCTCGGGTGGAGCTGGGCACTGGAGTCTCCCAATCTTTCAATGCAGTTTGATAACACTAGAAATAACTCTACTCAAGAAAGGGGGGTGCCCGGACTAGATTTATAACATGGAATGTAGGGGGCATTACATCTCCAGTTAAGAGGGCAAAGATTTTACAAGCCTTAAAGAGACACCACGCAGACGTGGCTTGTATTCAGGAGACAAGACTATCTCAAGAGGAGTTACAAAAGTTGAAGAGAACCTGGGTAGGTGAAGTACACGGTGCTGCGGCTGAGGGAAGGAAAGGAGGGGTTGCAATCTTAATCCGAAAGGGGGTAGTGGCGAGAACTCATTTAGTGGGTAGTGACCCAGGGGGGAGATATGTGGTGGTGCGTCTTTGGTTACAACATGTGGAGTATTTAGTAGTGGCGCTATATGGTCCAAATTTGCATGACAGATCCTTTTATGATCATTTAATTCAAGTATGCCTACCGCATGGGTCTCTGCCACTGCTTGTGATGGGAGATTTCAATTTAGTGGCTGACCCTAGTCTAGATTGCAAATAAAACAAAACCAAAACATAAGGTGATATCTTCTTATTCAACTAACATAACATTTTTGGCTAGTTTTCAGAGGCCAAAAACTCCTTTAAGTGAGAACGAGCATACTGTCCTTACCTGGAGAATTAGGTTTTGGTCTCCGAAAGCTAGTCACAACAATGTATTTAATCCAATATAAAGGTGTCACTTTATTTATTTTATAACTATTTATTAACTTTTAAAGTGGACTAACATGGCTGCCACATTATTTCATCCTAAATTAAAAATAAAATTCTTTTTCCTACCTTTGCTGTCTGCCCATTTAATTTTTCTAATTGTGTTGGTCCTGGTCTCTGGTTACTGCTTCCCTGTTTTCTTTTAACTCTCTTTCCATGGGTCTCCTGTCAAAGTGCCATTTTTTCTCCTCTTCTGTCTTCTTCACCTCTTCCATAACAACTAACATCAACACTAATCTGTTCCTTTCAGCTTTCTTCCATTTTTTGTTACCTAGCCATTCAGATTTCATTCATATTATCCTGTCTTCCATCTCCCTCTTTTTACTGCACCTACCTACAGCTGTTCATCTCTTTTCCTCACTCTGGCTCTCCCATTCTCCTTTCACTTATTCCTCTGTCTTTCACTAGCTTTTTCCTCTCTACCTCGGCCATCCAGCATCTCCTCCTTTTCTGTTTCTATCACCTGCCATCTAGCATCTTCTTTGTCTCTCTCTCTCCCACCACCATCCAGCATTGCATCTCCCCTCTCTACCCCTGCCATCCAGCATCTCCTCCATTTCTGTTTCTATCACCTGCAATCCAGTATCTTCTATATCCCACCACCATCCAGCATTACCTCTCATCTTTCTCTCCCACCTGCCATCCTGCATCCCCTTTCGTCTCTCTCTTTCTCACTCCCCCCCCCCCACCAGCTAGCATCCCTTCTTGTCTCTCTGCCCCTACCACCATAAAGTATCTCGTCTGTCTCTTTTTCTTACCCCTACCATCCAGCATTGCCCCTTCTCTCCCCCCATGCAGTATTGCTTCTGCCTCTCTCACCTCCTGTTTCTCCCTGCAGCCAATATCTCCTCTGTTTCTCCACATACTCCATACCCCTATCATCCAGCAGTGCCTGTCTGTCTCTCTCCCCCAGCATGCAGCAATGCCCATTGTCTCTCTCTCTCCTCTCCACACTAGTCATCATTGTCCCTGCCTATCTCTCTTCCCATCATCCAGCATTGCCCCTATTTCTATCTCACTCCCTCCTATGCAGAATTTCCTCTATCCACTGTCTGATACTCTCCAGCCCATAGACTCTTTCTCCCCCTCCCCCACTTTTATCCTGTATTGCACCACACTTTCTCTATCTCCCCCACCCTCACCCATCCAGTCATGCTTCTTTTCTTTTTCCCTCCCTACCTATTCACTGCCACCCTGCAGCACAGTTTCATTCTTCCTTCTTCTTGTACCTCTGCCACCGGTCCCGCGCTAATAAGCAATGATAGAAGAGCGCAGTACCCGACTCTACAGCATCGCTAGTGCTTCCTGTGACGGTTCTGCCTCTTCTGATGTAAACTTCCTGGACCGGCATAAGAAGCGCTAGCAGCACTTCAGAGAGCCGGATCCTGCGCTATTCTATCATTGTTTATGAGCGCAGGTCCAATAGCAGCAGTGCAACGGGAGGGAGGCAAACTGTTGAAGAACCAGGGGTGCATGGGAGGAGAGAGGACGTGGGTCTGGCAGGCAGGGAAGGTCATGGTTCAGGTTAAGCTTCTTATACGGGGCGCCTATGGGTATACTTCTCAGAATACTGATAGAACTAAAAAATGAAATTGCAGATTTATTTTTATGTTTAGAAATAATATATGAAATTGCAGATTTGTTATTAGTAATTTGTAATTTATGTTTGAAGGATGGCCAATGTAACCCCAATTTTTAAAGGGGTTCCAGAGATGACCCGGAAAATTATATACCTGTGAGCCTGATGTTTGTGCTGGGCAAAATGATAGAGGCAAAAGAGGCTATTATGGAGGGGAAAATTTACCAAAATTATACATAGGTGTAGATAGATTAATGGGACAAAGCCAACATGGATTTAGTCAAGGGAAATCTTGCCTCACCAATCGCATTTCTTTGAAGGGGTGAATAAACATGTGGGTAAAGGTGAGCCAGTTGATATTGTGTATCTGGATTTTCAGAAGGCATTTGGCAAAGTACCACATAAACAACTGCTGAGGAAATTAGAGAGCAGAGATAATGTCCTGTTGTGGATTAAGAACGGATTAAAAGAAAATAGTTGTAGGGAGGAAATGATGCACGCTTCATATGTCTGGGTTATTGTCTGCCTGCTATGTTGCAGCATGATCGTTCTCTTTTGTTGAATAGTATTGTTGCACAACCTGTAGATTCTACCAAACTATTGAATATAGGGGATTCAAATTTACCTTTGGGGCTGACTAATGTATATGATCATGTTCTGTAAGGCAGGCTACCCATTCTGCTGGGCATATTTTAGACTTATATCACATTGGTTGTCAAATGTCCAACTGAAGGTGGAACCTGTTCTTTGGATTAACCATTGTTTTCTCCAGTTGGCTTTGCAGTTTCTCTTTGTTGTGATGCAGGCTTCTGATAGGAAAGTGTTAAGGCTAGTTCGGCCTCTGTTTGAACTGCATGTTCTGAATTGCAAGAACTATCAGTTCAGCATTAGAATTCTGCACTGCATGATATATTAACTGCCCCAGCCAGATTGGTCCTTCTAGGGCATAGTACTTCTGTAAAGACATGGTTTTCATCTGGCTTTCAGCAGTTCGTCAGTGACACAACAGTAGGGACGATGAATTGAGGGATTCTTACATAAATTAGAGGAGTATAAAGTGGTGATTTTGAAGGAAAGGGGGATAGTTTACCAAAAAGTTAAGATTCAAGCTGCAGTGAATAAACCTAACAACTTTTATAGACTGTAAGGTCTTTGACTCAGAAGCATAGTCTTCTTGAACTGCTCACACCATAATCAGCAGACAACTTTTGTTGTTGTTTTTTGTTTGTTTGGGTTTTTTTTAGGCCAGTATTGAACAAATTGGTTGGTACATTTCAGGCTACACCTTTTTGTTGCAGGTCAGCTGCTGGTTTATCAGCCAGTGTGAACAGGGTTTGAGTCAGTGGGAGAGGGATGTCTGTTCTGTCTTGAAGTCTTTTAGATCAGCAGGTTCCTCTTTAGATAGCTATTTACCTAAACTTCTTGACTTAATTTCTGATGTAGCACCTCCTCCTTCAGCCATCATAAATTAGTTAAGCTATTCCATACCTTAACCGATTGGTGGGTAAAAGTTAACACAGTATTCAAGGTGCAGTCACACCATGGAGCGATACAAAAGCATTATAATAGTCTCATTTTTGTTTTCCAATCTTTCCTAATAATTCCTAACATTCCATTTGCTTTCTTAGCCACTGCTGCACACTGAGCAGAAGGTTTCAACATATCATTAACAGTGACACCTGAATCCTTTTCCTGAGCAGTGACTCCTGATGTGGACTCCTCTTTCCCGCATGCATCACTTTGCACTTGCTCACATTAAATGTCATCTGCCACTTAGATGCCCAATCTTGTAAGGTCCTCTTGCAAGTTTTAGGAATTTTTCACAATCCTCTTGCGATTTAACAACTTTGAATAACTGGCAGCTCCTTCATGACCTGTGCTAACAGACTTTCCCAACGTGCTGGGCAAGATCCCATTGATTATTGACCCCATATGCTTGTGGCTATTTGCTCAGCACAGCAGTTCTGAGTTGTGCACCCTTTCTTTTAGGGATCCTTACTTTATCCTTTGCTTCCAGCTCTCTACTTGCGTAATACCTAACATGGATTCTCCCTTCCACATAGAAATTGCTAGCTTTTTTTGAAGTATGGCCAGCACTGCACATCAGCTTATGGAGTGCTGAGTGCTCGAACACTTATCTGGAGGTGATGAACTTCTTTCAGACATATGAACAGCTCTGTCATTTTTATTGGATCATGTAAGAGAGATGTGACCGCCCCCTCTTTTTTAGCATGCTGGATTAAGGCAGTGATTAGAAGCAGTATATATACTAAATAGGAAGCCAGTACCTGAAGGGCTCCAGGTTCATTCAACAAGCAATCTCTTGACTGGAGGCCCGGGTGGTGGCTCCAGAGGATGTTTGCACTCCGTACACAGTAAATGAATGAAATGAGGACAGGAAAAGACCCACACAGTCCATCCAGTCTGCCAACTCCTTTGTGAAACACTACTAGTATCTGGGCCAAGAGTGATAGGGCCTTTGGTAGAGAAGTGTTGCAAGAGTCTTGGCTTACTCCTTAAGGGTAGAGCTTTTTGTGTATCCCATTGGTCTGGAATAATCTTAACAAGATGAAAAAGAAGGTTCTTTATAACTTTTTGTTTCTTTAATTCCTGCTAGACTAATCCAGGGCCCACCCAGGAAGACTGCAGTATTTGGGGAGTTGCTTGAAGTATTTGCCTACTTTCTTTTCTCTTACTGCTTTGACTATCGCTTGTTCATAATTACTAAATTTACAGAGATTTCCCTTGGAGGGTTCTTTTATCATTTTTTTAGTTTTTGTTTGTTAAATAGTTGCTTTGGCATTAGCTTACTAGTTTGGTCTGTACTACTCCTTATGCTGGTGATGTCACTGAAAGCATTCAGGTTCTCTGTCTCCATCTGTTGGTAAGGCAACATACATAACCCATTGGTCTGGACTGGTCTAGCAGAAATCAAGGAAGTAAATTTACCAGGTAAGACCAAATTTCACCTTAAAACACTTTGTAAAATATGTGAATTAACTTGGAGCTGTATTTACTTATGGACTTCTGTATTAACTGACTTCAGAGCCCTGTTCATTTAATGTAAAGTGGAAATCTATCCTGTAAGCAAAAATGCCAAGATACTCTATATAGACTGTGTGGAAAACTGAACTAAAGCTGCAGTTAAGTAGAAAAACACAGATATGTACTTTGAAGGAGAAATTATAGTTTCTAAAACATTTCACACTTCTTTCCAGCAATCAGTTTTTGGTTTCTGAGTGTTTTTTATTCTTCTTTTTCAGATCTATGAAGGTACTGCCCAGATTCAAAGGATGATCGTAGCTCGTGAACACCTTTCCAGGTTTAAAGATTAGGGGCTTTTAAATCCTTATTTTTGCATTTATCAGAGTATAATTAAATATTGTAAGCCACCCTGCATGAGTGAGCAATGTTTTTTTCTAATAAAATCTTATACAGTAGTGGGGTTTGTTTTTTTAATTTTGATATATGCAGTGCGGTATTTCTTAAAGCACCATTTTGATAAGTAGGTTATATCTACTTTGCTGCTATTAAACTTTGATACAGTTATGTTCCAGGGTTTTTTTTAATGTCTAATATCAATGAAATCTAAGATGAGGTCTGTAGGAGGATTAGGTAGTTATTTGAATCTTCCTGAGGTTTCTGAATGTTGAAATGTCAACAATAAACTGACCTTGGCCTTAGTGTCTTGAGGCAGTCACCCTCTTACAGCAAGTAGAGAAGATCCTATCAATATAAATGTAGTATTAGGCAACAGAAAAATTATGAATGAGGTAAATTGTATTTTTGTAAATATAAAATAATAAACTGTCTAAACCCCTGAAGGGTTTTTTCGTTGTTGATTTTTTTGTAAACGTACCATAAGAATAACATAAATTCCAAAAACCTGTATAACAGAACCCCTGTTTCCAAAAGCCCTCAATTCCCCCTCAACAAACCCCAGTTTGCAAGGGTATACTGCGCTGCTTCATCATACCCTCTATAGCCTATTATCCCCCCTCACTTCTTAACACTTTTGGCCACAGATAGGCACATCTTTCTTAAGCACTTTTGCCACTTTAATCCCCTTTTATTTCCCAAACCCAATAAACAGTACTTGGGATCGCTCAAGAAAGAGACCCCCCCCCCCCCCCCAATCTGACTGACAGTTATTATGTAACATCAGTTCAAATTCTCAAATAAGACTACAAAATGCAGTAAAAAGTACCTCTTTCAATAACATACCTCTAACATATATCAGAAGCAGTCACAAAATGCCTAGCACCCATCACTGCTCAGACCCACTTGCACCTGGCCACGTGCAAATAAATAAATGTGTAGTAGGGCTCCAATGAACTCAATTGCTGAACCAGGACCAGATGGGACTTGGGAGTAGTTTAAAACAAACCCTAGTAGCTCTAGTGCCTGCAGTTCTCTGCGTGGACTTTTGAGCACCGCCCATTGACATGCTCTCTTAAACAGCCAATTGTCCAGGTACAGAAACACATTGACTCTCAATCTGCGTAGCGACCCTGCAACTATCGCTAGACACTTGGAGGCAGATGCACTAAAGCTTAATGAGCCTTTAATGACCCTCCAAGGAGGAAATTTTGATCCGTTGCATGCATCAAAGGGCTTTTACCGAGGAAGCTAGCAGCTAACGAAAACGGAATGGAGATGAGCAATTAGTGTAAAAACCCCATTGAAACGAGATGCACTAACTTTTTCCGATTGCCTTTACGCAGGAAAAAGGCAGGAAATCTAACAAGAGGTCTGTACCTCTCGTTAGGGCTATCAGCTACAAGTTTAAAAGTGAAATGCATTTAAAAAAATAACTAGGGGGGCAAAAAAGCGCGTCAGGGGCGTCCTTTATTGACGCCCCAGGTCGCTGCTGCTTTCCTCTCCCTCAGCACCAAAAGAAAAAAAAAAAATCAGGAGGGGGCAAAGGTGCTCGTGAGGAGCGTCCTGTATGGCCGTCCTTGTCCCCCCCGCACGAGAAAACTCAAATTTTAGCAGCCCCGGGCCGGCCCTCCTCCCTTCCTGTGTCTTCTCCCACACTAGCTCTGCCTCCCGCCATGCTCCAGTCCCGTGCCCTGCCCCGCTGCCCCCCCCCCCTTTGGTCGTGGCTGCCGCTCCCCCCCTCCATTTCAATACCGATCCGAGCATGTGTGACTTGTTGTTTTGGTGCATTCTTCGTTTTTTAAAAATCGTTAGGGACTTTAACGATTTAGATTTTTTAACGTTTGCTTGATGCATCTGCCTCTTGGTGAAAAACCTGGTAGCTGATGTGAGACCAAATGGCAACATGTGGAAGTGATGTGTTCCTACCTGAAATGCGAGATACTTCCTATGGCCTGGAAATATCAGGATGTGAGTGTAGGCATCCTTTTTAAGTCTAGAGAATATAGCTAATCTTTTTCCTGAATCATTGGGAGAAGGGTGCCCAAGGAAACCATCCTGAACTTTTCCTTGACCAGGAATTTGTTCAGGGCCCTCAGGTCTAGGATGGGATGCATTGCCCCTGTTTTATAACAAGGAAGTACCTGGAATAGAATCACTCCCTTCTTCCCTTGGTAACAATCTCAGCCGCGTGGGCCCTTAGAAGGGTGGACAGTTCCTTTGCAAGTACCTCCTTATGCTGAGGACTGAAACAAGATGCTCTTGGAGGGCAGTCCTCAGCTGATGACAGCTGCTTTCTGCCTGGGTTGGGGAGCTCACTTGGATGGGCTTCACACTCAGGGTGCTTGGTCAGCTCGGGAGTAGAGAATGACATGGAGATAAAATCTATCCTCATCCTGTCCCCGTGGGTTCTGTCTCCTCCCCACAGGCCCTGTCTCTGTCCCCACTCCATCCCTGTGGACTCTGTTCTCATCTGCAGAAGCCTTGAACACTTATGAATTTATATTTAAATCTTTTTATTAAAGTACAAAAAGGAACAATATGCTATGCAACTGTTGTGTATAAATTACAAGTAGAAAACAACAATGAACAGCTATAATAAACCCTCCCACCACCACCACCTGCTACCCTTCCAACCCGAACAATAGCTGACTTCTACTACCCCAAGGAATCCTAATCCACCTTGTTAAAATATCCAGGGGTGCAAAATACAACCCATTCTGTATACCCTAGAGGGGAGAAATATGCCCTATGAAGCACTGTTATGATTTTTTTTAATCTGTAGATGAATAAGGAGTCATCAACAATCTTAGGATTCAGTCTAGCTCTCCTGTCTTCCACAGTCCCTCCTGCAATAGAAGATGTCTTAGAAGATGTGCTGGTAGCAAGATGTACAGGATCCTACATGCAAATTTTACTAGCTGTGGCCAGCATGTTTGCTTGTTTTTCCAAAAAAAATAAATCAATCAAACAAACATAAATAACACTCCAGTTCATTAAAAGGCTTCAAAGTAGAAAGTGACACTGGGACAAAGTTTGTCCCCATCCCGTGTCCACAGGCTCTGTCCCCATCCCCATGTCATTCTTTATGCAGGAGACTCGTCTTCAGATCAACCTTCTGGAGCTGTGAGCAATCTGGAATGCTGTAAAGGCTTTCAGAGATTGTTCAACCAAATTGTACTCATTCAAATAGACAATCAGGTTGCACTGTATTACACCAACAGGCAGGAAAACAAAAAAAGCAGATCGTGTAAAAGTAAAATGTAATTTATTTAAACAGTATATCAATACTCATGTAAATACAAACAGCCCGACACAGGCCGTGTTTCGCCCAACTGGGCTGCTTCAGGGGCTATGAAAAGATAAAATATATATATAGTCTGTTATAATATTACACATGTAGATAACATATATACTATATATATATATATACATATACATGTATATACACACACAACAATTATATCGTACATATATAAATTAGAAATGAATTAAAAATAATACATCATCTAAAATTATATTAAATGTTAATCAATCAGAGATCAAAAAGAATAAAAGGAACAGCTGACGCTTAAAATTAAAAATTGTGAATTAAAATATCTCATATACATATATAATGATGATGGACAAACATAGACTAAGACACCCACCTATACAAGGGTCCTTTATTGCCAAATACTAGGCAGACGGAGCAAGTCCTGTCAATAGCTATAAAAATAAAGAAGTTCCTATGAATTAAAAGAGCTTATCCACTACTGAAATAAGGCAAACTGAAATCAAAAAATTGATCTGAACTCACATATATGAAGAATTGGTTTGGAAAAAAACAGCTCGATCAGAGATTCCAATGTATAATAATCCGCTGACCTAATAGAAAAAGGAATGATAGTGTGATATATAATGGGTACTGCTTATTGGAGAATCAATGGTGGCATCTTATCGTGCTTATCATCAAGAAAATGCTAGAGCGGAAGTGCCAATATCACGGTTATATTTCTTTTACTTGGTTCTGCTCGCCATTGAAGAAAGACTGCTTTCAAAAAGCCAGTACTATGTTTGTGTATCGTGTTTGCCGTTGAAAAACGCGCGAAAATAAAAATGCTACTTGTATACAGAAAACTAGAACAGAAGTGCAGCTTATATAAAGCCAGTGCTGTCGTCACGTTTCTGAAGAAAGACTGCTTCCAAAAAGCCAGTACTATGTTTATATATCGTGTTTGTCATTGAAAAACGCGCGAAAATAAAAATGTTACTTGTATACAAATAACTAGAACAGAAGTGCAGTTTATATAAAGCCAGTGCTGTCGTCACGTTTCTCTAAATTTATATCTGTCATGCTAGCCATTAAAAAGGGTGAGAACAAAATACTGTTTGTATTAAGCCAGAACTACGGACACTTTCCTTTAAACTTGTATTCGTCAAGCGTCCTATATATTTTTTGCTCACCATTGAAACCGCTAGAGTAAAAAAGTGTTTACTTACATAGAGCCAGTATCACAGTCACGTATCTCTGTCTTTAAATGTGAGTTCAGATCAATTTTTTGATTTCAGTTTGCCTTATTTCAGTAGTGGATAAGCTCTTTTAATTCATAGGAACTTCTTTATTTTTATAGCTATTGACAGGACTTGCTCCGTCTGCCTAGTATTTGGCAATAAAGGACCCTTGTATAGGTGGGTGTCTTAGTCTATGTTTGTCCATCATCATTATATATGTATATGAGATATTTTAATTCACAATTTTTAATTTTAAGCGTCAGCTGTTCCTTTTATTCTTTTTGATCTCTGATTGATTAACATTTAATATAATTTTAGATGATGTATTATTTTTAATTCATTTCTAATTTATATATGTACGATATAATTGTTGTGTGTGTATATACATGTATATGTATATGTATATATATATATATATATATATAGTATATAGTATATATGTTATCTACATGTGTAATATTATAACAGACTATATATATTTTATCTTTTCATAGCCCCTGAAGCAGCCCAGTTGGGCGAAACACGGCCTGTGTCGGGCTGTTTGTATTTACATGAGTATTGATATACTGTTTAAATAAATTACATTTTACTTTTACACGATCTGCTTTATTTGTTTTCCATCTTGGAGTTTGCAGACCGTCTGCCTTTGTGCTTTCTTACACCAACAGGCAGGGAAGTACCAGATCATACCCTATGTGACAGGAGATCATCCATTGTCCAGAACAGGATGGTTCTCAGGGCCATATACCTGGTGGGGAAAATCCAACACCCTGGTTGACGAACTAAGCAGGGTCATGCAACCACACAAGTGGTTACTCAGCATGGGTGTTACCCTGAGATGATCTGAGTTAAGTTCCAAGGGGTTAACTTAAGGGGTTTAAGTTCCAAAGTGTGGATGGGGATGGGAGATAAAGAAAAGAGAACTGGTTTAAAACAAGAGTTGGAGATTTATGTCTGAGAATTTGATGTGAGGACAGGTCTGATGGACTGTATCCATTTCAAGAGAGGCTGGTGGCTGGGACGTTACCCCTCTGATATTTATTGGGAATTTTCGAGTGTGTGTAGTCTGTGATTTAATTTGTCACAATGGTCAGATTGATTTCTTGGAATGTGGAGGGCATATCCTCCCCAGTAGAGCACTCAAAAAATGTTACAAACTTTACAAAGGCATTGGGCAGATGTATCTTTACTATAGGAGACACCTAAATACTGTGGAACATAAGAAGTTGCAGACATGGTGAATGTGGGATTGTATTGCTACTAAAGCCAGAGCAAAAAAAGATGTGTTGCCATACTGTTGGGTAAGGATCAGGTAACTCAGATAGATAGAAAAGATCCAGGAAAATACAAAGGGCCATTTTGTTATGTGACAAATTATTCTTGAGAGGCAGTTGCTGGTATTGTGTAAGGTTTATGCCCCCAATCAATATAACAACAAAATGTTATCATGCTTGAGTAACAGCTTGTTGCACTTTGGGAATACACCTATTATTCTGGGTGGATACTTTAATGGAGTATGGGACCCTACTATTGATAAATCCCATAATCCCTGCCAAGACAAATTGAATCTCAATAGGGGGCTTCCTCAGATATGTCATCTCCTGGATCTTCTAGATATTTGGAGGATTTTGCATCCATCTGACAAGGATTATACCCATCTTTCCGGGGCCCTTGCATAATCACATACAGACTACCTACTGCTTTCTAATAGTTTAATGATCCCTTTCCAGAGAGCAGAGATCGACTCCTGCAAGATATAAGAGCATGAACGTTTTCATGCCTATATCATAAAAACGTTAGCAGAATTATAGCACCACTAACTCGGACCATAAAAATTACCCCGTTCTTTTTTTGGGAAACAGCAAAAACAGTCCTATGAGGGGATATTTTAAGCTATTCTTGTTTAAAAAAAAATCTAGAGACAAAAGAAATTATACTATTAGAAAAACAGATATGCTAGGCATGCCAAACTTAAGGATCTAATGCCACTGAACTTAACAAACTGTATGGACTTTACAGACCACATTAACAAACTGCTACACCAGTGAGCCAAGAAGTCCCTTTCTTCTTATAAATAACAAACTCTATAAACATGGCAACAAAGGGGGCAAGTTGCTGTCTAAGTTGATCCGATCCCATAAAGGCCCTAGGAGAATCGTAGGACTCGAGAATACAGCGAGAAGGAATACTATGCAGATATATGTCTAGCCTATAGAAGATGGACTTCATGGTGCCATGTACTTGGATGATTTAGAGCTTCCTCTATTGACCCCAGCAGATAAGACATTTTTTAACTCTCCAGTGAAAGGGAAATGGGACTTGATATACCACTTTTCTGTGGTATTTTGCAACTACATTCAAAGCTGTTTACATATATACAGGTACATATTTTGTACCTGGGGCAATGGAGGGTTAAGTGACTTGCCCGCAGTCACAAGGAGCTGCAGTGGGAATCAAACCCAATTCTCCAGGATCAAAGGATCAAAGTCTACTGCACTAACCACTAGGCTACTCCAGGAAGAGGTAGCTTGGGTGATTAAAGCAGAGTCCCCTTCTGAAGGCCCCAGGTTCTGATGGTTCAGAGCCGAATTCTATAAATTATCGGGGGACACAACAGTCTTCTGTTTCTGACTGCTATGAAAAATGATTGATTGTATCTCAGGGGTTACTGGACGATTTAAACCTTGCTCAGATACTAGTCTTGCCCAAACCAGGAAAAGATCCCGTACTCCCAGCGTCCAATCGACTAATCTCATTGATTTTTGAAACTAAATTACTGACAAAAGTACTGACTAATAGACTAGCTCAAGTTCTCCCTTCTTTGGTCCATGAGGCTCAAGTCATAAGTACATAAGTATTGCCATTCTGGGACAGACCGAAGGTCCATCAAGTCCAGCATCCTGTTTCCAACAGTGGCCAATCCAGGTCACAAGTACCTGGCAAGATCCCCAAAGTGTACAATTTTTTTTAACTTTAAATTTTTATTGACAAGAATTTAAAGTGATAACAAATCGCATCAAGAGGGAGACATATCACCACATTGCATCATATTATCAAAACAATAACTACCTCCTGATATCAAGGTGAACTTTCCACATCTCATGCCAATGTTGGATTAATTTTAAGGTTTGTTGCCATGCCAGTGTTTTATACTGTGTATGTGTTTTGCATTATTTACGGACTCCTGAGGCAGGCTGAAACACGACTCGTGTCGAGTCCAGGTTTTAGCAATAAACTTTTGATGTGAACTCTTTGAGTCCATTAGAGTTGTTTTGTCATCATCCTCTTTGTCTCCTTTGCTGTACCTTTTTGCTTTCCTTGACCTTTGCAGAGATTGTGAAGTTAGCCACCCTGATCCACTATAATAGGGGACATGGATCTGAGAAGGGGTAATGCAAAAAACACTGAAATGGTAATGCTTTTGATGTCCCCTGCTGTAGAGGTTTTAATGTGAGTTTTTGGTGGCTGTTGGATTGTAAACAAGGGGTTCCTCCTTCCCTCATCATAGGTGGGGAGTTTGGGACAACACGTGGGGTTTGCAAACACACTCGAGGGAGGGTAGTTGCAACCTCAGGCTTTGAGCTAGGACAGAGATGTTATAAGGGTGCTGGATCATGCTGGATCATGTCTGGGTTCTCACACCGGATGCGCCAGTACCAGTGCCTGAGAGATTCTGTCTCCTGCATTATGCCAAAATACCTACAAAATACAAGTTTGGACACCAGGGGTCAGGGAATTGCCCTTCTTGCCTTCATAGACATGATTCCTTTGGAAGCCAAATTGTGCAGTGGTGGTGGTGGTGGTGGTGGTGGTGGTGGGGGCATTACATAAGCATAGGTAGTAGGTGAGGTGGACATGGGGACCGAGAGTGCACTTTCTGTGTAGCATGTGCACAGGGATGTGGGAATGGGCAGTGAGTGACAGCCGGTGTTCATTTACATGTCCTTTAGGGAGGTGTGAGCAGGTCAGGATGTATGTGCAGTTCGTCATGGCTACTGTACATCGGTGGTTCAAGGGTTGGTACCTATATTTTCTGGGACATTGATTATATTTATGGGTGTGGACACACACACACACACACACACTTTACACTTGAATGAAGGAATTCAATAAGAGCTGGGATTGGTGAGGGAGCTCTTACATGTGCTGCAACAGGAGGGGGACCCCAGTGCTCATGTCCAGTGCTGGTAGGGAGGCTGCCATTGCTGAACACTTACCTTTCCAGGGTGTCTCTTACAAGGGTCCAGGTCTTTATGCATACACTCCTGGGGGGCAGGTGGTGCAGCACTTTGAAGAAGCATCTTTTATGCCTTAGGCAGAGGCGGACTAGCAGTTCACTGTCAGCCAAGTTATAATTTGGCTCCCTCCTAACAGCCATTTCGCTCTGGGAATGAATGTTCTTCCACGTGCAGAGCCTTACATGGACACCTTAACACGTGGAGAAGACTTTCTGCTGTGACTGTGTACATCTTAGAATGCATGTGGGACCACAGTCTTTGTTTACTGTTAAATTATTTTTCTCTATTTTCTGTCCTGTTTATCATCCTATTATTGACTTGATATAGGCTAATGAGGTATTTCTTTTTCTTATATGTAATTTCATTGATAGTAGTTTGTATCCTTATTTTTCTGTACAAGCATATATTGTAATATGTAAATTACATAAATTTAAAATGTAAAAAAAAAAAAACTGCCCATCTCTGACTGTTTTTTTGTTTTTTTTTTTGCCTCTCTGGCAGGTATTCATACCTATTTATCTCTTCTACAAGTTTCTCTGCCAACTTTTCCTGGCATATTTGCTGCTCTTGCTTATCAGCCAAATTCACATTGACCTTGACTGCATCCCTTGGATGGTGTGGACCATCATTTGAGAAAAGCCAATATGATTTATTTTTTGGTAAAATTTCAGGGACATCTGCCCTGAACCTTCCACACTCAACGGGGCATCCTAGAAAAAGACAGGAGAATTAATATTAAATTCAGACAGCACAAATACCATACAAATATGTCCTAGTTGGATTCTGCATAAATAACTATTAAATACTCAATTCATCTTTCTTCTATATATGTTTGGCTTAGGAATTTAAGCCAGTCATTTATAGCTTTTCTATATGAAAGCTGAAAAGCACTTTTGTTACATTTTTATTCTATTTTGATAAATATTTAAAACAATATGTTGCATGGGAAGACTTCACCTGTAAATTAAGTACTTCAATGGCCCTTTCCAATTTCTATGAGTTTACTTTTTGTTTTGGGTTTACTTCATGAGCATGTTTGCAGATGAAGTGTTATAGTGGGTTCACACAACCTGTTTGCACAGATGGGGAAATTCTATTTACCTCAAAATCTCCCCAGACCTCCTTTAAAGTGCTGTCAAGTTCAGCAGATGACACTCTCACATAAGTAAACTCAAGTCACAATCCAGCTCTTGTGTTTGTACTGTTCCAACTGGGTAAGTCCCTTCCTCCTTGTAATGGAATTTTCCAGTGCTCCAGTGGAAGAGGATTGGGGTGAACCAAAGTCAGCATTGTTTCTTCAGTCTGGTGACACTCCACCAACACCTCCAGCACTTCTCACTGTCAGTTCATCTTGATATTAGGTACAGTAGGAAACCACTCACACTCGGGGAATTAAAAATTGAATTGTTGGGGTTTTTTTACGACCTATGATTGAAGCCAGCACTGTGACGTAATCGCTGTACCACAAAGTATACAGCGTAATGAGAGGCACAGGCATCTGAGGTCTTTCCCCCCCCCCCCCCCCCCCCCAATTTTTACACAATTGACACAAGTGCATTTGTAGCTATAGTTAACACTTTTCCTCACTTTTAGGAATTCTTATGTTTTTAAGAGCTAAACCATGCTGTTGAAAGGCCAAAATAACAGGCATGGCACCTTCCACAGTATAAAGCATGTCTCTCAGAGCACCAGCTCTCAGTCTCCAAATGTGTATGTAACCTATAGAGGTGAAGTGTCTCAGGGACTGTAATAAAGTCTCAACAACCAATGATGAGCAACCTTTTTTCTTCACTCGATGCCTCTCAAGGACCAAGCTATAACTGAGAAAGGAGCTAGAACCCAGTCAGAGGATCTCTGAGGTCCTTGGTAAAGCAAGAAGGGGGCCATAGGCATCACAACCAATCCAGTGCCACTAAAATCCCCAGCATGGGATGCCTTGCCAAGGGGGAGCACAATAAATGTGCTGGTGGAAGTGACCCCCACAGGGAGCCCCTCAATTCCCACAAGTACTTCATCCCTTCTGTGGTTGAAAAACAACTCACATTTCTCTTTCCATCCCAATACCATCAGATCACAACAAGAAACCCCCCAACAATCCACAATGAGACTGAACCCTTCCGCAGCCAGCTCCCATTCCTCTGGATCTGGCCTGCACATTCTCTGAACCATGTGTACTGCTGAGTGAGCTAACAACTTGTTTGACACCCAATGACACAGCGACACACCCCCTAGTCACCATTGTACTCCTTGTCCCCTCCTGCTTTTTGATATAAGCTACTGTGATGGCATAGTCCAACATCACCCGGAAAGTGTTCCTCACCAGGCTTGTGAAGAAAAACCTGAGAGTCGTGGATGGCTCAGGTCTCTAGATGACTGATAGGCCAAAGTGCCTTGTTCAAAGACCAATTGCCCTACACTATCTTGCCCTTGCAGCGCACACTCAAGCCCACCAGGCTGGCATCTGTTGTGAAGGGGTCCAACTGAACCCCTCCCCCCAGCCATCTATGCAGAATTTTTCCACTAGGGCGACACCTCCAGTAAGGTTGGAGAGAGTGGCAAGGGGACTCTGAAATCCTGGGATGAGAGCCCACTTGGAGACCAAGGCTTTTTGCAATAGTCTCATGTGCTCCCTTGCCCTAGCCACCACTTATATGATCCCTGCCATCGACCCTGGAAGCTGCAGGTGATACTATATTATTCTATAAAGGATTTGTATTCCACCTATATCATCATGGATTCAAGGCAGATTAACAGCTAACGGAAACCCCAAACAGAAAAAGGGGATCTGCCAAATAATATTATTGTACACATTTATAATACCTTTTTTTTTTATTTATACTTTATTATAATTTCAAATATATACAACTTACCCAAGAAGTATGCAAAAACAATAAACAGCAAAACCCAAATCATTATTTTGAGACAAATAAAAAAAACTTTGTCTCACTTAAGGTAATAAATCATACATTTTCGACCCCCATATGGGAAATACATAAATGGAACCAAGATATATATTTAACATAGTTACCAATTAAAGTAATTAACAATCAGAACATTACAAACTCGAGTGATATTCTCAGCCTATCTTACAGCGACCGTGTGAGCACCTAAACTTTCACAATTACATTCTGAACTTCCTTGGAACAGACAAATTCCTCAAATTGTTTTGAATCAAAGAACTGGTAGTTATTCTGTTGGTAAACAAACCGATATACACAAGGAAATTTAAGAGTAAAAGTTACCCCAATATTTAAAGCTCTTTACCGCAATGCCAAAAAGGCCTTGCGTCTACTTTGGGTCTCTCTTGCGAGATCCGGAAAAAATTCTAACTTTAGATCCAAAAAACAATGAGTCTAAATGTTTGAAAAATAATTTTAAGACCACTTCTCTGTCCATCTCAAGTGCAAATGTTACCACTGCTGTTGTCCTTTGGGTAACCACCTCTAAGGAAGACTCTAAAAAGGACGTCAAGTTCATTCCTTCATCCACAACAGCCTGATTACTTCCAGATTTAGGTGTTAACGTCTGAAGGTAAATTACCCTTGTTATGGGTGGCAGAGACTCACCCGGCATCCCTAGGACTTCCATCAAATACTTTTTAACCATATCAATAGCCGAAATAATAGGAGATCTGGGGAAGTTGATAAGCCGCAAATTAAGCCGTCGCTGTTGATTCTCTAGATATTCCATTTTCCGTTTAGTAAAATTACTATCCTTAATTTTAGCTTTATTCAGTTTCTCCAGTCTCTGAAATTTTTCTTCAAATTCTTGAGTCATAGACAACTGGTGGGCATTAATCTGCTCTTGGACTGATAGAGCTTCAGCTAATAGCTTAATTTCTCCTACATTTTTAACCAAAACAGCTTGTAGTGAAGAATGCATTGAAAAAGTTAGGTCCCATAGTGACTCCATTGTCACAACGGCTGGTTTTGCAACTACTACACTCAAATCAGGAAGGGGGGCATTGGTTATCTGTTTCAGGCCATCGCTCAACGCAGAAGAAAAATTTTTAAGTCTCTGTCCTACCAGATAACCCTTGCTTCCATCGCGTTCGGTTGGGCTCCCTTCCTTGTGGGTCCTCTACACTTCGGGCATGGGAACCGCCAAGGCACAACCCTCTCGCTCACTTCCTGGTTGAGGAGGTGCCGTACGTACGTTGGGGCTGAGAGAAGCTCCGTCTGCGCTGCTGACCGAGTCGATTGAAGCCGGTCTGATAGCAGGAGATGAAGTCATTCGAGGTCCCAGCGTTACTCCGAAATTTTCCAGCTTCGTCTGCCTCGAGAGGGGGATTTCGGCGGGGGTAACAGGAGCCTCCCTCACCTTTCCTCTCCGCTTCCCCATATCTTGGGTATTCGGACACCTCTCGGGATTCTCTGCTGGAGCGTTTCCTGGTAAGTCTGGGGTAACGTCTCACGTCAGCGCCATCTTGGTTCGAGAATCATTTATAATACCTTTAACTACAATCCAAAACTCTTCAGTCCAAATATCAGTCTAGCAGCTGTGTTCTGCAATAACTGCAATTTTCTTTATAATTTAACTGAAATTGCAGTAATCCACCTGTGGTAATAGTGTTAATTGAGCTATGCTTCTACAACTATCTGAACTCAGATTAGACCTGATTGATCTTTGTCATGACTTGAAAAAGAATGCTCTGGTAGCCAGTTGTGCACAGAAATTCATGTTGTGGGCCTGAAGCTTGCAGATCCTCTTTGGGAAGAAGATCATGCCTTTGTATGTCTCAATGTGAATCCACAAGTATTCTATGACCTGGGAAGGGTTTAACTGGCTCCTGGAATAATTCACTACCCATCTGAGATGTTCTAGCAGTGCAATGACCAAAGTTGTCGTCTACTTGGACTCCTGAACTTGCTCGGCTGAGCCAGTTGTCCAGACAAGGTGGGACTTGATCCCACTGTGCAAAGAAAGGTCGCTGTCACCACCGTGACCCTGTAAAAGGTCTGAAGCACTATAGCCAACCCAAAGGGCATTGCTCTGAATTGAAAAGTGGTTGCCCAACATGCACAACTAGAGGAAACGCTTGTGCGATTTCAGAATGGGAATATGCAGACAAGTCTCTGCAAGGTCTAAGGTGAGAAGTTTGTCTTGCTTAACCGCAGTAATGTCAGACTGCTGGGTTTCTATATGAAAAGGGACCTGTGGGGCCATGTTGACACCCTTTAGATCTAAAATGAAGAAGGAGTAACCCTGAGACCATAAAATAAATGAAGTTTAAGCCCATTCCCTTTTCCAGGAGGGGAACCGGCTCCTCAGCTCCTAGGTCCAACAAGCATGAGAGTGTGACCTGGATCCACAAGGGGAAACCATGAAGGCATCGGGAAGTCTTGCAAATTCCAAGACATAACTCTGACTTAACATCTCTAGAATCCACTGATAAGGGCCACTCATGCTGGGGTTGGGCAGGCTGCACTTCTTCCCAGCAGTGTTCAGGCCATCCCCTCAATGGTGGAACTCCTGGAGGGTGTGGCCCCAGGGGGACTTCTCATACCTTCTACCCTGACAAAATCTCCCCCAGTCTTGAGGTCATGATAAGCCAACTACTTTGGCTGGTGCTCTGGCAGATGCTGAGGCTTCACCTTGCCTAGATCCTTCACCAGCTTCTCCCAGTCGTCCTCAAAGAGAAGGCATCCCGAAAGAGAAATTTGCTGAGCTACACCTCAGAGGCCGCATCCCCTGCCCAGTTACAGAGCCATAGCTACCTCTGGGTTACTAGCACTAATGTGACGGGCCTGATGGATCCCTCTCCCACACTGGCTGAGGTATTGCATGAACCCTTGCCAGCTAGCCTAGCGAGCTAGAACTTATAGGGGGCAGGAGACCGAGCAGTACTCCTGGCTCCATTGAGGTAAGGACTTTGATCTGAATCCCCAGGAGCAAAAGACCCACAGACCATCCACAGAGACACAGGCCGTGGTGTGGACTTCCTCCTAGGGGATCAGGCCTACCTCACAATCTACAGCACCAATCCAACTTTACCATCTGCTGGAGGTACAGAAAAAGTAAAGGATTCCAACAAGCACCAGTCCTCCTACTGGCAATGTCAGTGGAAAAGATCAGATTCTCTACCTCCGTCTGCTGATCAGGAAGGGACATGATCCATTGTTAGAGACTGGTCTAATGGGATAAGGAATACAGGGGCCCTTTTACAAAGGTGCGGTGAAAAATGGCCTACGGTAGTGTAGACGTATGTTTTGGGCGGGCGCAAAATCATTTTTCAGCGCACCTGTAAAAAACGCCTTTTTTAATTTTTTGCTGAAAATGGGCGTGCAGTAAAATGAAAATTGCCTTACGTCCATTTTGGGTCTGAGACCTTACCACCAGCTATTGATCTAGTGGTAAAGTCTCACGCGGTAAATGGGCGGTAATGACCTGCGCGCATCAAATGCTACCTGGCGCGCATTCAATAAGCGCATACGAAAATACAAATTATTTTTTGGATGCGCATATCAGGTGTGTGCCAAAAATGAAATTAACACAAGAGCCACCCAGTAGCCGGACGGTAACTCCATTTTGGAGCGCGTAGACGCTTACATAGCTTAGTAAAAGGGCCCCACACTTCTCTTTTACAAAATTTATTTCTGTGTTCAATTATTTAAGGCTCAGAGACATTTCATCTAGTTTTATTAAATAAATGTACAACTTCTTCATTTCAGGGACTTTGCCTAGTTCACCACAGCACATTACCCACTAGACTGGGGCAGCAGTTAATATGTGTATGGAGTTCCTCTCTCATCTAGAAGGGAGAAACATCCTTTGCAGATACCAATAGCTTATATTGGCCTAATGTGTGTGTTGCCAAATTAATATACTTGGGAAGTAATTTTACAACAGAGGGCTAATTAAAAAAAAATCAACCCATGCTTCTGTTTTATAAAGACAAGATATGCGTTTAGATGCTTTTATATAAGAGGCTCCTATAATAATCCCCAGCAATACACAAATACTCTCACACTAAGTTACACCTGATTCAAGGAAAAGTGCAATTATGGACCCTGTTTACAAAGGCACGCTAGCATTTTTAGCACGCGCTAACCATGTAGATGCCCATAATATTCTTTTAGGCATCTACACAGTTAGCGCATACTAGTTTTAGCATGCACTAAAAATGCTAGTACGCCTTTGTAAACAGGGCCCTATGTGCATAAACTCTAATGAGGGTAATATGCCTATCTTATAAAATAAAATACACAAGTATACAATAATTCCACCCAAATGCAGACCTTAGGAACACCTATCGGGCAAGGTTGGGGGTGGGGTGGGGAATGTATAATAGTTTATTTGCTTATGACCTAAAGCTCTGATCACTTGCTGTTTAACATTTACAGTGGGTTCTGTGGGGGATCTAGCTTTTATCTTTTCTCCTTACAGTAGTGTATGTTATTTGAATACTCAAAAATAATTTATACATAAAAGTACAGATGTTCCTATTGGCTTGTTTACATATGCATATACATCCACACATTTTTATAAAATCTATTTCCACACGCAGAACATGACTCACATTCAGAAAATGCTTTAGGAAACTATATTCAAGGTGGTTAAACCTTATCAATAGAAATCAAACAAAATAAAACATGGAAAAGAAAATAAGATGATACCTTTTTTATTGGACATAACTTAATACATTTCTTGATTAGCTTTCGAAGGTTGCCCTTCTTCATCAGATCAGAAATAAGCAAATGTGGTAGCAGATAGTATATATAAGTGAAACATCCAAGCATTACTTTGACAGTCTGACAGGGTGGGAGGGTGGGGGTGGGTAGGAGGTATGCATGGGGACATCAAAGCATTTCATTGATATTCTAACAGGATGGGTGTGGGTAGGTGGGAGGAGGGTGATAAACAGAGAAATACAATTTTATAGTTTATAAATGTTTAAATAAACATAACTAAATGGGCTATAAGCCCCCAATGCAGTCCACTGTTTCTCTTACATTTTGTCCTAGTGATGACTTATACTGTGCCAAAACTGGAAATATAGTGAGACAGAATAATAGAATTCAGTAACATCCAAAACTTTAACATTATAATTGTGTTCACATTTGGGTAATAACTGAGGAAATGTTATTGAAAAATGACTTGAAGAAGAAATATATATATTTATTTCATCACTGAACTGGGAAATGTTGGTATCTTTAGACTGACTCTGGACTTCTGCATGAAGGGAGCTCTGTCCTCATTACTCAATATCTCTCTTCTAAATAGTAGTAATAAACATTATTAAGTTCATTTTTATAATATACCATTGCATTCCACAAAACAAAAGGAGCAAGCTCTCACAAACCATCTTTTTTTTTATCATGACACAGGAAAGGTTTCAACCTAATTCATGTTTAATGTGCGGTATAAATGTAATAAATAAGTACAGAGAAATAAATAGATAAAAACTCTGAATGTTGAGCATCGAATTCTCATAAGATGATGTCTGTTTCAGACAGTGGCCCTTTACCAGGATAAAAAAAAAATTTCTGCATGAATATAGCAGTACTAGGGTGTCTCTATAACCAGCCCTTCCAAATGACACACTGATTATGTTTTCTAACAAATTATTACTGTACCTATGAAAAGTTATTCCGTTATTATACTTCCTCTGTGTACATCCGTATGCTGCACAAGCTGGCATATCTGAAAATATAAGTGAAATTAAATAAAAATGCTATCAACAACAATAAAGAACGACAACGTACATGCAGTAATGCAGTAGCTCATAGGTTTGTTTTGAGTGTACACAGAACGACGGCTGCGCGAGGAAGGGGAAATCAGTGATTAAACGAAGTGGCTTCAACGTTTTGACGTCATGCCGCCCCTTGTTCTCCGTCTAACCTTCTTGATCTAACTTCCTTGTTGCTTCCCTCCCGGAAGTAGGAAGGTGCGTCAGGGGGGCGGGACGCTGGCATTGACGGGGCTCAGGCTGGCCGCGGTCTGCGGACGACTTCAGGCATGAGTTTGAAGGTAAGAGTGGGGGAGGGTTGCGGTGTTTGAGTTTGAGAGAGAGGTACAGGACTGCTAAATTGAAGAGAGGGAAAGATTGCAGACCGTTGGGGAGAGAAGGGATTCCTGATGGAGTGTGACGGTAGTAAAATACGTGTGACTCGGCACTTCTAGACATTCACTCACTCCATCGGGAACAGTTTAGCAGTTTGATTTAATAATCTTATATAGTCCCAAATACATTTAAAAAATAATGTTGGATGAAACAGTGTGAAACCTGTGTTTGTAATAATGCTTTACTTTCAAAGTGTTATGTCTGCACAGTGCTGAGTATTCTATCATGTTTTTGAAGGGGACACCCCAGAAGGATGTTGTAATAAAATCCGATGCCCCCAGCACACTATTCCTGGAAAAACATGCTGACTACATTGCATCCTATGGCGCAAAGAAGGATGATTATGTATGTATCAGTTTTTTTGATCTGACTTTGGTACACAACACTTAGACTTACTACTACTTCTATAATGCTACTAGATGTATGCGGTGCTGTGCACTTGACATGAAGAGACTGTTCCTGCTCGACAGAGCTTAGAATCAAATTAGGATAGACAAACAGGATAAATAAGGGATAAAGGAATTACTAAGGTGGGAACAGTGCCGTAGCGAGGGCAGCTGACACCCGGGGTGGGTCGCCGCTGCGCCCCCCCCCCCCCCCGGGTGCAGCACGGCGCACACCCCCGGAGCGCGTACTTACATCGCAAAGCGACGAGGGACGGGTGGTAGGGCCGATCCGCCCCGACTGCACGTTGCTGGGAGCTGCATCGGCTCCGCTGGTTCCCTGCTCTCTGTGCCCCGGAACAGGAAGTAACCTGTTCCGGGGCAAAGCAAGCAGGGAACCAGCTGAGCCGACACCACCCCAGCAGCATGCACCCGGGGCAGACCGCCCCACCGGCCCCCCTCCTATGCCACTGGGTGGGAATGATAAAACATGGGTATGGAATAAGTGAGTAAGGGTTAGGAGTTAAAAGCAGCATCAAAAAGGTGAGCTTTTAACCTAGATGTTAGGACGGCCAGAGCAGAGAGGGAGCTTGACATACTGACTCAGGAAGTCTATTCCCAGCATATGGTGCAGCAAGATAAAAGGAACAGAGTCTGGAGTTAACAGTGGAGGAGAAAGGTTCAGATAAGAGAGATTTACCCAGTGAACTGAGTTCCCGGGGTTGGAGTGTAGGGAGAGATAAGAGTGGAGAGGGACTGAGGAGCTGCAGAGTGAATGAACTTGTAAGTCAATAAGAGGAGTTCGAACTGTATGTGGAAACGGATAGGGAGCCAATGAAGCGACTTGAGGAGAGGGCTAATGTGAGCATAGCAACACTGGTAGAATATTTATGTATTTATTTATTTATTTTGGTACATTTCTACCCGACATTTTCCCACAAGTGCAGGTGCAATGTGGCTTACATGAATTAAAGAGGAAACAATACGATGCAAAGATGACACAGTTACAGATGGTGATAGGCAGGGAATGGAACAGGGGGGAAAGTTAGGGGCAAAGCAACCGGCAGATAACCATGCACAGTCAGCAAGAGAGGGAGGTTAAACATAGGAGATCTAGAAAACAAGGAAATTTTATTGGGACCCTACACGAAGCAAAAAGGGTCTTGTATTTTACATTCCTACAGTTGGGATAATGTAGATTGAGGTAGGTCCTTGCAGTTATTAGCGCATTTCTTGAAGGTAGATCGATGAGATTGAGCTTATAGTCAGGGGCCTCTCCATAAATGATCTTGTGCATTAGGGAGCAGATTTTAAATGTAATTCGATCTTTAACAGGCAGCCAGTGTAGTTTAAAACGCAGTGGCTGAGCATGATGAAAACACGATTTGCCCAATATTAGCCTTGCTGCCGTGTTCTGAGCAGTCTGTAGCCTTTTCAGAATGTAGTCCCAACAACCAGCATAAATTCCACTACAGTAGTCTATATGGGAGAGGACCAGCCAATGAACAAGGGTGCGGAATAGTTCTCTTGTAATGAAATGCCTGATGCGCTTCAGCCTCCACATTGCGAGGAACATTCTTTTAGTGATGATTTTCACCTGGTTGTCCAGGTGTAAGTGGCTATCCAATTCTACTCCCAGGATTCTCAGGCTGTTTGAAATCGAAAGCTTGCAGCCCTTAATGTCGAGTGAGCTCTGAACTACTTTATTGTGTTGGGTCGAAAGGATTAGACATTGGGTTTTGTCCTGATTAATCTTGAACAGAAACGCCTTTGCCCAGGAATCCATGATGGAAAAACTGGCGTCTATTTTATCGGAGATTTCGGTCAGAATAGACTTGAAAGGGATGTAAATGGTCACATCATCCACATAAATGAATGGGTTTAGACCAAGCTCAGATAAGGCTTTTGATAGTGGAATCAGCATAATATTGAAAAGGGTCGGAGAAAGAGGTGAGTCTTGAGGTACCCCACAGTAGGCTTTCCACAGTGCAGAAATGCATGAATTAGTTTTGACTTGGTATGTACGATAGGCTAGGAAACCCTGGATCCAGTGTAGCACAGCTCCTCTGATTCCGAAGGTGTCTAGGAGGTAGATTAAAATCTCATGATCCACCATGTTGAACGTGCTGGACATGTCAAATTGGAGTAATAATATTTTATTCCCAGTGGATATTTCTTTTTTAAAATTTGACAGTAAGGTAACCAGTACTGTATCGGTGCTGTACTGTGGATGGAAACCCAATTGAGAGCAATGAAGAATATCTAAATTATTCAAGTAGTCAGCTAGCTGAGCATGGACCATACTTTCCATAGTTTTAACAAATAATGGGATGGATGCTACTGGTCGATAATTAGAAATGACATCAGCTTTCAGTTTTGGGTTCTTTGGAATTGGGGTGAGAAGAATGCTCCCATGCTCATGTGGAAAGAGACCTGTGTCGAGCATGTAGTTCAAGTAGTTTGTAAAATCAATGATGAAGCATTCTGGAGCTGATTTCAACAGATGACTTGGACATACGTCAAGACCACAATGTTTCTTAGAGAACTTGGATAGTGATCTTGCCATATTATCTGAAGTTAAACTGCTGAACGTGGACCAGCTTCGGTCAGCTGGGCACTGATTTGGAGATGAGTCCAGTGTTTTGAGGAAGTCCTCGACAACTGTAATGCTGCTGAAGAGTGGTTTCCTTAACAATTGGATTTTCTCTTTAAAATATGTAGCAAGTTTGTCAGCAGAGGGACTGTCAGCTTGCGTGGACGCTGCCTTACTTGTGTCAAGAAAAGAATTTAGGAGTTGCTGGAGTTTTTTTGCGTCAGTGCCAATAAACGCTAGTTTAGTTGTAAAGTATGATTGCTTTGCTTTTTTAATAGCATAGTTGTACTTACGACGACTTCCACTCAGTTAGGGCACATTCAGATTTTAATTTACGCCATGCTCTTTCAAGTTTTCTAGTTTGCATCTTCAGTGTTTTCAGCTCCTTAGTAAATCAAAGTGTGGAGTGATGATTGTATGAGGTTTTACGTTTTAAGGGCGCTATATCATCTAGGACACACCTGCATCTTTTCTCCCAGGCAGTGAAATAGTGAATTGAGGCTGATTGTGCTATCCAATTATCACTATATAAAGACTTCCAAAATAACTGCGGTTCGATTATTCCTCTAGAGAAATATGCGGTGGGTTCGCTTGGCTGAGATATACCCGATTTTAACCAGTGCAAGGTGAACTGCAGCTTGAGATGATCAGACCACGTTGTTGCAAGCCACCTGATGCCGTTGAGCTGGAAATCCGCATCGGCGAGGAATTTGTAGGAGATGAGATCTAGCGAGTGACCCTTTGAGTGCGATGGACAAATGCTGGGACAATTGAGGTCCCAAAGACGAAGGAAATCCAGGAAATGGTTGGCATCCCGCTATTGTGGGTTATCCAGGTGGAGATTTAGATCACTTAAAATTAGGATATTTGAATGAGCAATGCATGAGTTGGAGATTAAATCCATAAGCTCTGTCTGGCAATAATTCCAGTTAGTAGGTGGCCTGTAAAACAGGACGCAAGCTAAATGGTCACGAAGAGTAGAATGATGAATTTTGATTGCAGCAATTTCAAGGTAAGGGGATATATGATCTGCGCAAGTTACTACTTTGAGGTAGGATCGATGAATTAAAGCTATACCTCCACCTCTCTTACCTATTCTGTCTCAATGCACCAACTTGTAGCCTGGCGGGCAAAGGTCTAACACTTCCGGGTCTTTTGGCGCCTGGATCCATGTTTCTAAAATAAAGAGGAGATCAAGGTCCTTGGATAAGATCCAGTCCGATATAAGTTCAGGCTTGTTCACTACGGACCTGGCATTTATGTATCCCACTTGAAATTGATGGAAATGATCAGCCATCTTCATGTCACACAGGATAGGTATAAGGCACCTAGATCTTGCTGGAAAGGGATCAGGCGAATTATGAAAGCGTATTTGCTCCAAATGACTGGCAGCGGGAGTGCGACAGCGGGTCAATGGTCTTCTGCTGTTCACAATAGTAGGAATGATGCTAAACTTTGGTTCTGACGCGGTGAGCGTGGTGCGGATTAGGATAGATGAGTAGAGAATTAGGAGGAGGCCGGAGGAAAACATAGTAGCCGAACACTTGGGACGAATGAGCTAGTCTCGAACTAAGTTGAGCTTAGATAGGCTTAATTTGTTTTTCTAATAAGTTATTATCTGCAGACTGGTGCTGGACCACTCTATGAGTGTGCCGCTGAATTTGGCTCCACTTGTCTTCTTGTAACTCCACCTGCCAGAGGACCAAACTTCTCAACAGGCTCCGCCTCTGCTCCAGCTGCTGTACCTGTGGTAGAGTCGTCCTCACTTCAGAAAGCGATATGCACCAGACCTATTCTGCTCTCCTGCTATTAGAGTCATGCATATAAGTCATGCAGCAGAATTTTGAACAGATTGAACAGGAGAGAGATGGCATAGTGGGAGACCTGTGAGAAGCAAGTTGCAATAGTTGATGCAAGAGGTGATAAGAGTGTGGCTAAGGGTTTTGCTAGTGTTCTCAGAAAGGAAAAGACAAATTTTGGTGATATTATAGAGAAAGAAACGACAGGTTTTAGAGGTAGATCTGGGAGTCATCAGCGTAAAGATGATACTGAAAACCATGGGATGAGATCAGAGTACCAAGAGAAGAAGTATAGATGGAGAAAAGAAGAGGTCCCAGGACAGATCCCTGAGGTACACCAACAGATAGTAAGATAGAAGTGGAGGAGGATCTACCAGAGTACACTAAAAGTACAATGGGAGAGATAAGAAAACCAGGAAAGAATAGAGGCCTGAAATTCAAGTGAGGACAGCGTATCAAGGAGTAGATGGTGATAAACAGTGTCAAAAGCAGCAGATAGATCGAGAAGGATGAGGATAGAATAGAGACCTTTGGATCTGGCCAGGACGACAGGTCATTGTAGACTTTAGCAAGGGCTGTTTCAGTTGAATGAAGAAGGCGAAAGCCAGATTGAAGTGGATCAAGACTAGCTTGAGATGAAAGAAAGTGAAGACAATGGCGGTGAACAGCATGTTCAAGTATCTTGGATAGGAAAGGGAGGGTGGAGATGGGGTTACTATGTAACTTTGTAAGTCTAAGTGCTTTGAAAATATGGGACTCATTTTCAAAGCACCTAGGGCACAGCAGTTGAGGTCTGTTCTGAAATGACTACCACGTCTTCTGCCACCCACCAAGTCCAACTCTTGCTGCAAGTCTCAGCCATGCATAGTTGACTTGCAGCAAGAGCTGGTGGCCCAACATGAACTTCTGGCCCAGATTGTGGCCGAGATGAGGTTGCTCCATGAGGAGTGGCGGCATCCTCAATGAGGCCAGTGGACAATTACTAGTGTGTATACAGTTTTGAGTGTTTAATGTTAGAATTACAGTGTTTACAGTTTTTGGCATACAAAGGTCATCTACTTTGTAAAAATCTGTTGATTTCTTGTTATACAAGGCTGGCAGGTGCTGTGGTGCCAACATTACTAGGCAAGCCCTGGGAAAGGGAGACTGCAGAAACAATGGGGGAGAAGGTGACAGATAGGGAGAGACGTGTCCAAAGAGCTCACGGTGTCCACAATCAGAGCAGCTCCCCTTGAATGTCAAGTGCTCGACCGGAGGACTGTGGTAATAGAGAGGAATGTAATGGGTCCTGCAGCAGAAGGCCCTGTGGGACTCGAACCTGCTCCCCCCCCCCCCCCCCCCCCCCCGCCAGGATACCAGGCCACACTCTAAACCATCATGAGTTAACTTTGTTCTGTTATTTTTTAGGTTGATATATTACATCAGTTAAGGCAGTATAGTAAGTATGAATAAAGCATATTCCAGCTAATCTTAGCAGTGATGTTGAGTGCTCCATTGCATAGGAGCCGACTCTGGGTGCTGTGGGTGCTTGAGCACCCCCAATATTGAGAAAATTGCTTGTATGTGTCCAGGGAGGGGTTATTTCCATTGGGCTTAGCACCCCCAATAATTTTGAAAAGTTGGCTCCTATGCTGTGTTGTATTGTTGTTTTTCTTTGGTGGTGGTATGTATGCACTATTGTGCTCTGCCCTGGATAAGGGCGAATTATAAATCATAAACTACAATGTACCTCCAGTAGCAAAAATTAGGTGGTGGCAAATATCTTAGAGTCTGCCAGCCAGCGATAAAGGTGTAACTAAGGTTGTCCACCACGGCATTTGACACAGGTGTAAGGTGTATGGAGCTGCTATCTAGTTCCCTGAGGAGATGGAGCACACAGGACTGTAGTCTCCCTTTCCACTCCTTTCTCCCAGATAATGGCTGTAGGGCTTTTGGGAGTGGGGCCGTCCCCAAGCTGACTCAAGAGGCCAGATATTGCCCTACCAGATACTGAGGCCAGGCTGGCCCCTCAGTTAGTGAGGAGATGGCCAAGCAAATGTCTGAGAGACATGTGCAGGGAATGTGGCCGGTGCAAGCATGTCTGTCTGACAGATTCCTGGGCCAGCGCCTCACCAGCCCTACGAGGTCCTGCTTAGCCTCTGAATTCAGGCCCCACTTTGAGATGCCCTACAGCCATGAGCTCTGCCACTGTCCTTCCGGGGATTAGGGGAAGGTTTTGAAGATGAAATGAACAAAGAAGATTATTCCCTAATTTAGCTGCAGTTACCTTGACATGAGAATATAAAGCAGGACACAAACAGCATTGACCGTTTAACCTACTTCACAGCTCACAGTCTGGTGTTCATAGATGTTATAGCACAAGCAGTACTCAGTGTGTTAATAGCTGAGGGAAGAATGATATTAGGTAAAGGTCATAAAGCTGTTATCCTATAATTTGATCGTTTGAGTGATTTTGACCTAGTGGATCATCACCTAATAATGAATATTTTTGATAATGTTGATATAAGTGGCAATGTACTTTCCTGGTTGGAGTGTTTCCTCACCTCTAGGATGTATGGAGTGAAATTCAGTGGGTCCTTTCTGAGCCATGGTCTTCTAGTTGTGGGGTTCTCCAGGGCTCCCCTTTATCACATACAGTATTTAATATACTGATGTCTTCTTTAGGCCAGGTATTAAGTACCGCTGGATTTAATGTCATTAGTTATGCTGGTGACATAACAATTTTACTTCCTATTGCTCAATAAGAACAAAGCTAAGTTTCTTTACTTAGGACAAAGAGACGATATTTGGAATGATGATATATTGAAACCTAGTGGCCAATATTTTCACTTAGAAGATACTGTTAAGGTCTTGGCTGTCATATTGTCTGGTTCCCTTACACTTGAAGCACAGGTGAATGCCCTTGTTAAATCTTTTATGCTTTTACCTTAGGGGAATCCACAATTTGCGTTAGCCTCATATGACAGAGGAAGTCACTTAACATTCTTGAAGCAACGGGACTGTTTGCTCTTTCCAATGGTTCCAACTTCTCATTCCCATCCATATTGCAGCAAAGGAGGATCGTCAGTCGGTCCTTCGACGTTTTACCTCCTGTAGTTTCGGCTTGTTTGAATGCAAGTGTTCCATCAGGAATCGCTCGCCAGTAGAGACCGTTTTTGTCAGCATTGAAAATGTCACGAGGTGCAAACTCATTCAAGATGGTAGGAAGAACTGAAACAACCCAATTTTCAGCACCAAAGTCATCAGCGTCTTGTTTTTCACCATGCTGTTTCTTGAATTTTATGTTCCTCTCCTTCCATCTTTCCAAAGATCCAACAGTGGCTTTGAATTCTGTTAGTCCAAGACTTTCCGCTAGCTGATTAGCTTTCTCCATAAACAGTGGACCACTGACAGGAAACTGCTCCTGATTTGAGAAAACCACCGAAGAAGAGCATCTTCTACATCCTCAGCTTTTCCTGCCCGTTTTCATTTCCTACGTGGATTTGTATTGTTTTGCCAGTCTTCCAGAAGCTGATCTTTCTGTTTCAAGATACGTGAAATTTGACTGGGTTTGACACCATATTCTTTAGCAATAGATGCTTGACTTTGTTTGTTTTCTAATTTTTTAAGAGCTTCTATTCGTTCAGCCAGTGTTAAAGTCTTACAGTTGTGCGACGATGATGACGACTCCAGTGTACACTCTAACAACATTCTTTCGCTTATTCTGCCTGTGGCAGTTAAACCAATGAGATTTCAAATTTACCGTCCCTTTGTCACGTGCCAATCGACTTCCATATTCCGTGCGTGTGCTTATTCGGAGTCTTTTCTATAGAGGAGCGGTTTTAAACCATGCATATAAGTGAATCTTGCACTTATCAGTGGTGCGCTAAACCGAAGTTTGTCCCCATAGAAATTGATGGCGCCAAAAACGGGACCGAAGGTTTGGCATGCAGTTAAACAGAGCATGCGCTTATCCGACATGCACTTAAATGGAGTGCACTGTGTGTGACTCTGTGTGTGTGTGTGTGTGTATATATATATATATATATATATAAAATACATTTTTTTCTTGACTCCTGATGCAGGCTTAGTAGCTGGATATCAGTAAAAGATTTTAATCCATAGAGCATCATCCTGTGCCTTTTTTTGTTTCCTTCGCTATGTCTTCTGTGCTGCAGGGTCCGTGACACAAACATTGGTGCCACCCTACATGCTGGTCTCCCAATCCAGCTCCATGCTAGAACCAAATTCCCATCACGGTTATCTGTTGTCAAAGATTCCAGGTAGACATTTGCTGACTCCAGCTAGGGAGCCACATGTACTGATGTTGGCCACAATTCCCTTTATCTGAGCATTTTCCTGTCTGATTCTGACAGCTTGCAGCAGGAGACCAGCCCCATAACTCCCTTTCATTCTACAGTACCACACCTTTTTCGCAGACTGCAAAGAGCTCCTCAAAGTAAAGGTGTGTTGTCTTGCACTAAGCACCCATCTGGTACTAACCAGCAGGTATGCATAGGCAGTGTCTAGACTATACTTTACTCTCTGTTCTGCATGCTTCCTTGCTCCCAGCCAGCATTTCTACTGACTTCATTTCTACATATTAACAGCCGCGGTAGATATTGGAGGGGAGGGAAGAGAAGCAAACTAGATAAAAGTATGGAGGGATATATACATGAGGAGAGAAAGAAACTGTCTGTTCTCTCACACTAGCAACTGGTGAGGTAGTAAGCAACAGGTATCCTTGGCCATTGCAGAAACTAGTTTACTCTGTTCAGCAGGCCAGAAGGCAGGGGAATAGTGTAGGCACCAGCCAGAATTCGCCTTCAGGGAGGAAGAGAAGGAACGTTACTGGAGGAACCCACATCCCTCCCCGCCCCGGTAGATTTTGCAGATGGCCTTGTAGAGGATGAGAGTCTCCACCTTAGGGCCTCCTGAACATGAGGTGTGGGGCAGGACAGGGATAACGTTAAGATGCTGGAATTCTGATGCTTGTGGGGTGAGTTAACCTTTTTTTTTAGGGAATTACAATACATAAATAAAATGGTCTACCTTAACCCTGGGAATGGGTGGGCACATGAGCAAAGTTGATTGGGGTTTACCACACAAATGGAGATGTGGAGGACTGGTACTAAAGAATAGGAGCCAGCTGAAGAGAGACATGAAGTTCAAGGCTGGAGAGAAGCCACCAGATGTAGACCTTGTGTACCTCAGGCCTGTGGATAATATGGTACATAGACTCATTCCTAGGAGTTTGTATCACAGTCCACTGCTGTCTCTTATATTTCTGCTGACCAGTGCCTATTCTTTATCTTGTCCATCAGCCAAGTCCTGCAAAAAGCAAGGAGTCCTTTGTTAGCAGAGACATAAGGCAGACCAGGTCTCAGGTCAGCTCCCTAGCAGATGGGGAAGGGTAGGATGGATCAGAGGTATTTGCTTACCTGAAGACACTGGCAAATGAATCCAGCTGGCTCATGGCTTCCAGGGTTCAGCTGCCTGATGCTGCAGAGACAGAGTGGAGAGCAAATGAGTTAGTTTCCCAAGTATGGAAGATTCCAGGCAGATGAGAAGCCACCTCCCCCTTAGGAAAGATAAGGCAACGTTGAGGGTTGAAAATGGCATCTAAATCACAGGATTTAGATGCTATTCTCCCCAAAACATTTTCATGTGTGTGTCATAATTGAACCCCCCCCCCCCAAAAAAAAAAAAAAAGATCCATTTCCCAAATGCCTAAGTGCCTGCAGCTGAAACGCCTTCAGTGCCCTATAAAAACGTGCAACTCAGTATTTTTAACCCTCTACATCCCACAATTGTTATGGCACCCAAAAAGAAGGACATGAGCAGGAAGTGCAATTTCAGAGATGGCAAGATTGAGCTCCTTGTCAAGGAGATCATGGCATGCCATGACAATCTCTTTACTCCCAAGGGGCAAACTGTATGCACCTGTACCAATGGCAAAGAATGGTTTTACATGGTTTGTTAAGGATATTATTTAATTTTTTACACGTCTATTTTATTTTTGATAAAGTATTGCAGGGTATTAGCACTTTTGTTAGGAGTGTATATGAATCACACTCCTTCCAGTGGTATGTATTCAATTACATGTGGTTACTTGTTTATAAAAGTCTTTTGATCACACTCACTCTTTCATAATGATTAAGCCACTCGCAATGTGTCATGACTTGGAGTGAGCCCTTGGGCTGCAGCGGAGTATACGCTACCTAGCCAACTCAAGTGCTGGCTAGGCCCCAACTGGCAGCAGGCGAGACACCTGGACAAGGCTGGACTAAAGACAGGGTTGGAGCTTGAGGTCGGGGCTGGAACTGGCAGACAAGGCAGGAAGAAGGGCAAGAACAAGGCGGGAACACAGAGCAAGAACAGGAGCCGGACTAGAACAAGACACGGGCAGGAACAGGGAACAAACTGGACCAAGGCAGCAACACACGCTAGAACACTCTAGAAGACTTGTTGCAAAGGCACTGGCTGGGAGTCAAGTACTTCCTTATATACTTCCAGACAGGGAGTGATGACATCAGCCACTGCCCTCTTGCAGGGCTATAAAGGAAGTGCTGGGTTTCCAAGAAGTAAACGGGTCCTTCTCTGTGATCTCTAGCAGCATTCTCTCTTGTTTGTTCTGGTCTTATAGGGGCCCTTTTACTAAGCCACGGTAGGCTGTATGCACACCCCTTGGCAGTAATTCAGATTTGGCGCACGCCCATAATGCCTGGATGAATTATTTATTTCCTCCTATGTGTGCCTTTTGTGGCGGTAATCGGCAGATAGTGTGCACTGACCGGCTGCATGTGTAGCGCTTGAGCCCTTACCACTAGATCAGTGGGTGGCGTTAAGGGCTCAGGCCAGTTTTAGACGCGTGCTGGTTTCAGTTTTTCCCGCATGCCCTTTTCCCGTCACATTAAAAAAAACCCCAACCTTTTTTTGTACATGCAGTAAAAACTGGCCCGGTGTGCGCCTAATACATGTGTCTTACCTGCTGCAGGCCACTTCTTACTTTTACTATTTATTTGCAATTTCACAACAGTTTTGTATCACAACTCCTTAGCATTTTAAGTTGTACTGCTTGAATGCACCAGATCAACTATATGGTATTATATGAATTTTTGTTTGTTCTTGTGCACATACGATATTTATAGGGTTCCTTGTTTATGATGTTTGTTATATTTAACCTGTGTTTTATGTTGATTCCAAGCATATTACCCCTCATGCGGCCCATGTCAGGTATTTAAGGACTTTGGATTTTTAATAGAGTTGTAATAAAGAGTACTCAACAAATAGAGTGCTTGCTACCCTGAACTATGTTGGATTTGACTGGTAAATTTGTGAAATAAAAATACAATTTTAAAACAAAGGGGTCCTTTTACTAAGCTGCAGCAAAAAGTGGTCTTAGTGTACCTTTACATGGGTTTTTCCTGTGCACTAAGGCCATTTTTACTATAGCCATAAAATGGCTTTTGTGTGTGTGTTTTTTTTTGTAAGACTGAATTTCAATTCAAATTTTTAATCACAATTGAAAAATTTAATTTTGTGATTAATGCTGGGGCATAGCCAGCAGGCCATGGGTGGGGGGCATAGGGATAGACTTGGCGGCGCACACATTTCCTCTCCCTCCCCACCCCTTCCACATTAGATATCATAACTTTGCTGGTGACTACAATCAACAAACCTGGATATTATAAAATTCCACTATGGTTACTACTAATTAACTATTATCCAATCAGTAACCATGAGTTCTTAAATATAACATAAAATCAACTTTATTGATATCGTTATAAAATTTTCAATGAAATCATCAATAATATATTACCATACCATTTACTCCATAGTACTTTCATCCACACCCATACCAAAACTCGCACCATACACGTTCATGAACCCTACTGCACACTTTCATGTACTAAATATACAATTTTAATAATACTAATTGAGTGAATATTGTAACTAGAGAACTCCTACATATCAGTTCCAATGTTGATAATATAGGTTATCACTCTATTAAATCCATTGATGTAAAACTGCAACGACAGACATTGCAAACTGCAGCTTTAAATATTTCAAAGGCTCCACATTATCTTGTCTTTACCTGTGTTAGATGAATTAGTTGTCTCATGGAACAAGTCCCCTTGTATATATTTAGATCCTATGGCGCTCTTGCTCTTCAGTTCCACATAGATCTAAATTCTCTCTTGGCTGTCAAAATATTGGCCCTGCAGTAGATTTTCTGGAGCCCCTTAATCTTCTGGGGAGGTTGCGGGACGTTTTACAGAGTCTGCTATTGTTGTGCATGAGAAGCCAGGCAAAGACCCTAATTATGTACAGAACTATAGATGCATTTCCCTAATAAATGTTGATGCCAGAATATATGCAAAGGTTCTTGCAAATAGGCAGTGCATCGGAGTGACTTGAAGTAGACCTTGTCTATAGGAGGCCTTCATCCATTCACTCTCTTTCTCTCTCTCATATGTGCCCCCCCCCGTGCCTTCATACATTCTCTCTCTTATATGTGGCCCCTTCCCCCGTGCCTTCACCCATTCTCTCTCTCTCAAATGTGCCTCCCCTCCCCTTCTGTGATTCTCCCTCCTAGCCCTGTCTGCACACTCAGTTGATCCAGCATTTCTTCCTCCCCTCCTTTACAGGAAGTTTCGTCAGAAAGGGGTGGGATGAGTCGGAGGGAAAGGCCCGGTGCAGGCAGAGGCAGCATTTCAGTACGGCTGTTGCTGCAGGGTGAAGGCTTACTGAAAATAAAAAGGTAAAGTGGAAGGAGAGGGAAGGTTGAGGGAGAAATGCTGGACCGACCATGCATGCGGGCAGGGGAGGGAGAGCGGTTAATTTTTAATCAATAATGCGTTAACATTGGTGTTAATTGCAATTAACGTACAGCCCTGATTTTTTATATTAATGGCCATGTGCTAATGTTGCCATTAAGCAAAATTTTACCGCGTGAGCACTTAATGCCACCCATTTAGTAGGCGGTAAGGGCTCGTGAAGTATTCCTGTGCTGACCAGTCAGTATTGGTGTAGGAATGTCCACTCTCCGCCCCTTGTCGTTCCCCTCAAAAAAAAAACAAAAAAAAATTAGTACATGATTAGTGCGCACTAACTTGGCAGTTACTGCAGGATGCCTGAGCGTGTCCCGCTTGTTAGTCTCACACACACAAGGAGTGACACGGGTTACACATACTGCAGCAGGACATGTTTTTCCACTCCTATGCTAGCTGAGATAATAAACCATCTCTGACCTCATGTGCAACTTTCTTTAAATTAGTCACCTTACTTTCTAACTCCTCTTACTCTTTTACCTATCTATATGTTCCATCTTTGCTTAACCCCTACATTGTCAGTTAAAATGTTCTATTGTTTATTGTGTTGACATTGTAAGTAGTTTACTATGCCATACTTTGTATTGTTATTTGAATATTCTTACTGCTGTAATTGCCTATTACTCATGTTTGATTTATTCTTACTGTACACCGCCTTGAGTGAATTCCTTCAACAAGGTGGTAAATAAATCCAAATAAATAAATAAATTTTAAGTTAGGCATGCGTTAACACCTAACATGTAAAAGGGCCTCATAGAAAATACTTTCTTTTAAGACATTTTAGAGCGAGGGAGCGGGTATGCAGAAATTGTAGGTAGCAGACCTCTAAGTCTAGCTCAGGCACATAGAGGAAATACGATGCTTATGTTTCCCTTTGAGAAGGTGATACCTTCCCTTAATATTCTCAATAACCGATTTCTTCCAGTGCTTAACAGTTGAACATGAGCCAGTTATGTGTTTCAAGAAGAGTTCACTTTAAATTCTGGATATTTCTAATTCTATGAAGATGACAATAAAAAATGAATTACTGAATGAGATGTAAAGATAATAATACCCTGTATTTGTAGGATTACTGCATGTCTGAGTATCTGAGGATGAGTGGTGTCTACTGGGGCCTGACCGTAATGGATCTGATGGGGCAACTGCATCGTATGAACAAGGAAGAAATACTAGCATTTATCAAGCCATGTCAGCATGAGTGTGGTGGACTGAGTGCCAGTATAGGTCATGATCCCCACCTTTTATATACTCTTAGTGCTGTTCAGGTAAATATATTCTTGACTTAATTATGTTGTCGCATGCTGTGAGTGAGGGTGCTGTGCAGCTCAGGGGGAGGGGAAGACATCTTGACTATAAATTGAATACTGTAATACTTGGGGATCAAATGTGGGTTTAACCAAGACTACTACATGTTTGGCTGCCTATATAGTTGGCATGGTAAAGACTGGACAACCAGGGTTTAAGTATCAGTGACCGGGGGCCGCACAGAGTGGTGGGTGCGGCTCTAACCACCTTGTTGAGCAGACTTGATGGACCATGCGAGTCTTTATCTGCTGTGATTTAAACTGCATAACTTAGTGAAAAGATTGCCTGTCTTGATTTGTTGAACAGGTTTAGCCAAGCCAATCACTATCTACAGCGTAATCCTGAATTTTAGTTGGAGCAACTTGTATATTTTGTAGATTTTGTTTAGGACACTGAAGCAGTGATCCACACATGAGCGTGCACTGGGAAAAAGCAGCAGACTACCTCCCTCAGACACGTGACTGAAGTATTATGGCTATGCAGGAAGAAAACTTAAGTGACCACAATCGGTGATGCCCACTGATTTGTTTTTCTTGCATTAGCATGTTTCCAAAATTTGAAAAGCAAATAAAACATTATCATCTGTCTCTCACAGGCACTGTCCAGACCATATAATGCACTTCAAGAAATCCCCTAGATTTATTGGTCATTCTCATTTTTCTAGATTTGTAAACATTTTAGAGTAAAAACTGCCAGCTTACAAAGGCGGCCATTTTACTAAAGCTTAGTTTGTGTTACTAGGAATTAGCATGCGCTGTGTGGCCCATAGGTATAAATTGAACACGCAGCATTTAGTGCACGCTAAGCTTTGTAAAAAGGCCCCCGAGTTCTTCCAGAGTAATTACAGAACATCAACCATAAGTGCGATAAGAGTGAATTTCAAGGTTTTTCTTAAGTAGAGAGGTGTGGTAGCCATGTTAGTCCACTCTTAAAGGTTATCAATAGAAATCAAACAAAATAAAACATGGAAAAGAAAATAAGATGATACCTTTTTTATTGGACATAACTTAATACATTTCTTGATTAGCTTTGATGTTTCTCTTATATATACTATCTACTATCACATTTGCTTATTTCCGATCTGACGAAGAAGGGCAACCTTCGAAAGCTAATCAAGAAATATATTAAGTTATGTCCAATAAAAAAGGTATCATCTTATTTTCTTTTCCATGTTTTATTTTGTTTGATTTCTATTGATAAGGTTTTTCATTAAACTGTGGATTTCATAGAATATACTGTTTTTCACCTTTTGATACTTGTTTATAATATGAAGGCTTAGTGTGTGGCGGTGGCCAAAAAAGCAAACAGGTTGCTAGGAATTATTAGGAAAGGGATGGTGAATAAGACTGAAAATACTATAATGCCTCTGTATCACTCCATGGTGCGACCGCACCTTGAGTATTGTGTTCATTTCTGGTCACCGTATCTCAAAAAAGATATAGCGGAATTAAAAAAGGTTCAAAGAAGAGCAGCCAAAATGATAAAGGGGATGGAACTCCTCTCGTATGAGGAAATGGTAAATACGTTAGGACTATTCAGCTTGGAAAAGAGATGGATGAGGGGAGATATGATTGAAGTCTAAAAAATCCTGAGTGGTGTAGAATGAGTAGAAGTAAATCGATTTTGTACTAAAAGTACAAAGACTAGAGGACACTCGAGGAACTTACATGGAAATACTTTAAAAACAAATAGGAAATATTTTTCACTCAACAAATAATTAAGCTCTGGAACTCTCTGCCAGAGGATGTGGTAACTGCAGTTAGCATATCTGGGTTTAAAAAAGGTTTGGACAAGTTCCTGGAGTCCATAGTCTGCTATTGAGAAAGACATGGGAAGCAACTGCTTGCCTTAGGATTTGTAGTATGGAAAGTTGCCATGATTTGGGTTTCTGCCAGGCACTTGTGACCTGGCTTGGCCACTGGTGGAAACAGGATACTGGGCTAGATGGACCATTGGTCTCACCCAGTATGGCTACTCTTATGTTCTTGTGTGTGCTATTTTAGTGATGCGGATCCTACACGTTAACAGAAGATGGCCGTGCTTTGCTGCCATATGGAATTCCTGGTTTGATTCCTGAATCCAGCTTCTGCTGTTTAGGTGAAATTGAAGACAACTTTCACACCCCTTTGGGGTTTAAAAAAGGTTTGGACGACTTCCTAAAGGAAAAGTCCATAGACTATTATTAAAATGACTTGGGGAAATTCCACTGCTTTTTTCTGGGCTAAGCAGCATTAAATGTATTGAACTTTTATGGGATCTTGCCAGGTATTTGTGACCTGGATTGGCCACTGTTGGAAACAGGACATTGGGCTTGATGGACCTTTGGTCTGTCTCAGTGTGGCAATACTTATGTACTTAAGTCCAGCCATCACACAACAGCAGTGCCAAGTGGCTGGCTAATGTGTGTACTTGTGTTTAGCGCTGGGCAGCACTGTAATTTCTGCTTCTCAATAGGAAGATTATTTTTGTGATGGCCAGGATAGATGGAAGGGATGTGTAAAACATGGGGGGGGGGGGGGGGGGGGGCAGCTGTAGTTTATCTTGTTGGGCAGACTGGATGGACCGTACAGGTCTTTTTCTGCCATCAACTACTATGTTACTATGTAAATCTGGAAATGCAGATGAACTTGAGGGAGCTGCTGGGTCAAATGATATAATAAACAATGTATAACTCACTGTTTAACTCAGTGTTCAAAATGTTTTGCAAACTGAAACCTAGAACCTCCACTTGACTCCCGAGTCTTTTTTTTTTTTTAATGTTGAATCTTTGCTCTCCACTGCTAGTGCAGCATGCATACACTCAAGTTTGCTGACCTCAGTCATTCTGGAAGAATGTGGCTTCCCCTTTTCCCGTTATGCGTACTTGTTTGCTTTGCCTTCATTGGTGGTGGAAGAGCTGCTGTCTCCTTTAAGGATGGACTGGCAGAACGCCCTTTTCAATGCAAATATTGTTCCTCTTTGCTCTTATGGTGGCAGCCAGTAAAGAGACCGTTGCAAACTCACTGATTTTTAGGTTTGCCTAATCACTTTTAAAGGCAATTTTGTAAACCGGGTGCCCACATTTACGCGTGCAAACGTTTAGTATTTTAGCACGTACGCACCTATGTGCACACATACCTTGCGTAAGTACTAGCAGCTATGCTACCATTACCTGCTTAACTTATTTGCAAGGGGTGGGTGGAGCACGGGCAGGACATAGGCTGGGGCTTACAAATACTGCAAGTTATGCATATCTCTGTCCTGGGTGTGCCAGCAAAGGGTTACACTAGTACTCTATAATGGAATCAATGTGCCTAGGTTCCATTGTAGAATAGGCCCCTACCAGGCACTCCCAGGGTGCCTAAATGGAGATGCCCACTTAGGTGTCCTTTCAGCCCACAAAGTCATGTGACATGTAGATCTTGTTTTATAAAATAGACTTTTTTTAATGATTATTTTTAGGTGCTTTGACCATACGAATTAGGATCGAAACTGTGATCTTTTCAAATCTAACGTTATCATTTGTATTCACCAACTCCCAATAAGGTCAAAAGCAGATTACATACATCTTTTAAAAAAAAACCCCAAAAACCCAGAAACAAATGTCACAGAAACTTCAAAGAGAAAACATTAAGGGTCCTTTTACTAAGCCGTGGTAAAATGTGGACTGCGGCAGTGCGAGCGTGTCTTGTGGGCGCTCACCGGGCTATTTTTTACCATGTCTAAAAAAAAGGACCTTTTTTTAAAAGAGGCCGGAAAATGGATGTGCGCCACAATTTGAAACCAGCGCGCGTCCATTTTCAGCCTGAGACCTTACTGCCACCCATTGACCTAGTGGTAAGGTCTCCCGCGGCCTGGCTCATGTGCAAGCCAGCTGGTAGTGCCTTTTTGGTGCACGCTGTACATGCATAGGCCCTCCTACGCCTTTGTACAAGGGCCCCTAAATTAGGAACTTTTTGAACAAGTATATAAAGGATTTCTGAAAGGAGGAGTAAAGAATTCATGGTTCTCGACTCCGTAGGTAAAGAACACCAAGCCTATACTGCCCAATAAAAAAATCGACCTATCCACTGAAGGAAAGGAAATCGGACATGAATCTCTAGCTCTTGACCTAGTATTTGGAAGCGAAAAAATCTAGTTAAATAGTGCTCTTATAAATCATACAGGCTATTTTAAAAAACACACGGGTCTGCATAGGCAATCAATGCAGATGAGTCAAAGATGGAGTAACTCTATCAAACTTCTTCAAAAGAAAAATCATTCTGGCAGCAATATTTGTTCTAAGCTCCAGGTGCTTCAAAACTTTTACAGAAATAATAGAACACAAACTATTACAATAATCCAAGGGAGATAAAACAAGTGCCTGAACCAATAATGAAATATATTGTTCTGAAAATGAGTTTATAGCATGAAGCTAGTTAAAAAAAAACCCAGATTGTACAATATGATTAAGTACTGAAAGTAATGTATGGGATATAGAAAATATTTCCTGCTACAGAAACATTCCCAAAATAAAGCAACATTCTGCATTTTAACAATATTTGTAGCTCGTGCAAAGAAGTTTGTGCTAATGAGCTGTGTTAACCAATGTCTCTTGCAATGGCTGCTGGAATGATAGGTAAACAAGTGTCTCAGTTCAGAGAAAGGCAGAGCCACCTATACACACACAAATTCACATTTATGGAACAAATCTGAATTAAGTAAAATAAACATAGAAAGGTAGTTCAGTGACATGTAGGGTCCCTTTTAATAATTCACACCCATAGGAATATAATGGGCTGTGGTGGCAAAGAGCAAGTGGCCAGTATTAGGAAAAGGAGATCCTTAGGGCCGCCTTCAATTTCCATAGGCACAGAATGGAAAAGTGGAGTTTTTTTTTCTTTGTTAATAAGGTTTTTAATGTTTAAAGCTCTATAAATGACTATATAAGCTTTCATTGCAATCATCTCTTTCGCCTTTTTTCCCCACAGATTCTTACCCTTTACGATAGTCTCTGCGTTGTTGATGTAAATAAAATTGTTGAATATGTACAAAGTCTGCAACAAGAAGATGGGTCATTTGCTGGAGACAAATGGGGTAACATTTTAACTTGTAAAGTGTATTTTATAGGTAACATACTGTTTTTACATTTAGGCATAGACTGGAGCTATAGAACTGATTTCTCTTTAATAATTTGATTAGCGAATCAGATTTGCTATATCCATAAGATGGGTGTTGCTCTAGAAGTCTGGCATCTTGTAAATTTCTCCAGTGTTTATCTTTAGAATGTAAATTGTACAGCGTAAAGCCTTTGAAAACTATATTATTTAAGAAACATGTAATGTCATAAAGGGATGGGACTTGATATACCGCCTTTCTGTGGTTACAATCAAAGCGGTTTACATATTTTATACAGGTACTTATTTTGTACCTGAAGCGATGGAGGGTTAAGTGACTTGCACAGAGTCACAAGGAGCTGCAGTAGGAATTAAGCTCACTTCCCCAGCTTCTTAGGCCATTGCAGTAACCACTAGACTACTCCTCCACTCCTCTTCTCTAGAACCGGTCTACATATATGACCAGTTAAACATGTTATATTAGGGAGCTGACTCTTGTAATACATATCAGACCACTTTGTTAACGCGATTTTATCATGTAACAGTGTTTTGTTTTTCTATGTAAACAATGTTTCAGTGTATTGTTACTGGCTTCTTTGTATTGTAATCTGCTTCAAACCTTTTGAGGTATGAGTGGAATATAAGTACCTAGTAAAGTGTAGCTCTTTGTGTAACAGTTTCACAGCAGACACATTTTCTGATGAACTTGGCAAGGTACTAATTCATTTATCTTTACAGGAGAAATAGATACAAGGTTTTCTTTTTGTGCAGTAGCAACCCTGGCTCTTTTGGTAAGATTTCAGCTACCTATTGCTTTCAAGACAGTTGACTCAGCATATTTAGCATATTATACTTGGGTTGGGGCCCAGGTTCATGCTTCGCAGAAAGTTATTAACTGTAATATCCAAACTTGAAGGGATAGATGGGTTCGCTTAAGAATGGTGCCAGGTTCCTTTGTTTGTTGAACTAGGTTACTGTTAACTTCTAAGAAATATGACCAATATCATCGGCCTAAAAGGGGGGTTTGGTAAGGTGAGGAGGGGAAATAAACGATAAAAACTTAATGACAGACTTTATCTTTTTGACTTTCTTGTATAAGATCTGTTAATTTGACTTTTGTATATCAAGATTTACAGTTATATATATTTTGTATACAGTCATCAATAAAAATGTTGAAAATAACTGTAATATCCATTCAGACGTCTGTGTACAGTGAATTAATATATTGTTCACATCGCTAACATGGCCATGAAAATGGGAAGTCTCCTTCAAAAAACTGGAAACTGAGTGGGTGTAGAAATAGAACTACATATAGAACTGATCCCTCCGCAACAGGGTAAAAGATAAAGAAGTGCAGAAACTTGAACAGAATTGTGGTTTTCAATTTGTATTACAGTCAACCAGTCAGCCTTCCATAAACAGCTTCTTCTGTGTCTCTTCATCTGGTCTGTTATGCAAAATTATTAATCATAATTTTTCTTTCTGTTATTTAAAAATGGTTCTCTGTCTTTCAGGGGAAACTGGATGCCATTAATTTAGAAAGAGCAATAGAATTTGTTTTGTCATGCATGAACTTTGATGGAGGTTTTGGTTGCAGACCAGGATCTGAATCCCATGCTGGGCAGGTAAGAGTTGTTCTGTAAAATCACATTAAAGAGAGAATTTTAGAAGCCCTGTTCACAATTTGGACGTTGCAGAAACCAGCATTGTCTATTGCATACTTGTCTAAATCATGAATAGGTGCATATAGCAAGGTGTGTAGGATCTGGATGTGTTTTGGGTGGGGCTCAAAAATACACATGCATTCTCCATTACAGATGGGAAATGTATGTTTGTTTGTTTGCCAAGATCAGCCTTGCTTCTGGTGATGTCTAGATTATAGAAGACGCACGAGGGAATCCAAAGCACACCCAAGCAGGACTAAAGTCAAAAAAGCACAAGGAGCCTTCAGGAATAGGAGGCGTCAAATCAGGTTCAATAAAGTGCTGGTTTGATGCCCCCTGTTCTTAAAGACTCCTTGTGCCTTTTTGACTTTGTCTAGGTTATAGAAAGGTACTTCTTTTGTGAAGCAAAACTGGAGATATCGGGAGTGGTCACCCCTTAATTTCCCAGTGTTTTGTGCCCCTTCCCTACAAAGCATTACTGGCAAAAGATACCTGGTGCTGTGACAGATTCAGAACACATAAACATTTATGTTTCTGAAATGGCAGACATGCATATACATATATACTTGTTTTTGTTGACAGGTTAATCCCATTGATGCCTGTAAAATGGATGCTCCCACCGCATATAACCGGTGCATACATGCTTTTACCTGAATGTCTCAGTTCTGATTTGTATGTTCTATCTAAACTGTGCCTCTTTAGCTCTTTTAATCTGAATTTTTCTCTTGAAAATCTGAAATATAGTGGAAGTGACAAGTTCTAAAATATGTTTGCATGAAACGCTAGAATTGCATCCCAGCAATATGTGGAAGCAGGAAAAATCCCATCTAAAGAGAAAATGAGAGATTCTCTAGATAATGTGTAGTTGTTTTCCAGATGTTGAGAAACTGTTTTTGAAAACAGAGGAACCCTTAACAGGTATTCAGACTGTCAAACATATTGGAAAAATGGTTGAAGTTCTATTTTCCAAAATCTCTTCCACTTTGTTGCTATATTTATTTATTAAAACCTTTTTTTGTGGTGTCTCCCCCCAAACTCAAGGCCTTCTGAAGCGTAGCAAAAAAAAAAAAAATGGTAATCAAGATTAAGAGAAATAATATAGAATCTTGTTCCTATGTTTTTTTTTTTGGGGGGGGGGGGGGGGGAGGGGCAGTGTCTCCAAATAGGTTAGTTTTTGTATATATCATGGCAGGAATGAACCTCATTTCTAAGCCAGAGTAAAATCTTGATCCCTCAGACTCACTCTATCAAATAAGGTGGTGCAAGCTCATATATAATTTTTAAATGTCATCATACAAAGTTATTATTATTGTTACATTTGTACCCCGCGCTTTCCCACTCATGGCAGGCTCTATGCTGGGAGATAAGTGTATGCTATTGATCATTGGTTTCAACATCTCTGAGAGAGCCGTTTTTTCAAGATATCAACTGTATATGTGGCAATAAAAATTATAGATAAGACACAACTGAACCCAACCAGCCTACAAAAGTTATACCATATCCTTTTTGAATGGAGTAACCAGAACGCCACACAAAACTCAAGACCCCTGAAGCAGGCGCCTTTGTTAGCGCCGAAACACGGCCCGTGTCGGGTCATTGATCAATAAAGTACTCCTGTTGTCCTAGTTCTGAAGGCCCAGTGTTGCTTTTTTCTTTGGATTAGCTCAAGGGGGTCCAGGAGGTTATCGGGTGGGGGGGGGGGGGTTGCCTGATGCCTAGTTACTCCTGGCCAGTTCTGCACTAAAGTCAAAATGGCACCCCTAGCAGTAAGCTCGCATGACTACCGTTAGAGGTCATATTCCCATATAAGGAATATGACCCCTAGCATTAGTCACGTCATTTGGAATGTAGCACAGGACTGGCCAGGAGTGACTGGGCATCACTCCTGGCCCAACACCCCTGAGGACCTCCCTCCGAATCCCCCCAGACCACCAATGAGATAGGTATCCCTTTGGGTTGTGGGGAGTACACTTTGTACTTGAATATTATTCCTATTATGTATCTATCAAAAAAAGAAAAAAAACCGAGAATGCAAGATGTGCCAATCTCTGTTGCCTATGGGAAAATCAGCAGTTAATAATTTATTTTGGTAGGACCCTGCCTCAGAGGGTTTACAGTGTGAACTTGTACCTAGGGCAATGGAAGTTGACGTGATTTGCGCATGGTCTCAAGGTGTATCAATGGAAGAAGTAGAACTTGAATCCTGGCTATTCTTTTTTATTTTAGATGTTAAAATTAGAAGAGATTTAAATGTAAAAAGATACAAGCTTTGGTATTTTTAGAATTGACCCATCTAAAATTATTTTAAAAATACACATGAAATTTATGTCTGTAATTCTAGATCTATTGTTGCACAGGATTCTTGGCCATAACTGGTCAGTTGCACCAAGTTAATGCTGATTTGCTGGGCTGGTGGCTTTGTGAGCGGCAGTTGCCCTCTGGTGGGCTCAATGGACGACCAGAGAAGGTATTTGGTTGTAGTATACTAAATTATCACTTCACATGCAGACAGTGGTGTGCCATTAACACATCTGATTACAACATGTATGCTAGTGTTACCCTTTTAGCGAGATTCTGTGAATGCAGCTGAATATTTTGTATCATTAAACTGATATCTGGGAAGTTGGAGAGATATGTAGGTTTTGCTGCTTCAAAAATTACTAAGATATCTTAAAAACTGATTCATTTTAAGTAAAAATGCTACACTGCGTCCTATTTACTGAATTGTGGTAGCATTTTGCATTTAGTATCCAAAAAGTGAGAAAGTTAACTGAAGCTCTAAAAAACCAAAATTGAACACAATATCGAAGAGTCCAGTACTAATGCACAAACATATATATTTTACTACTTTTTCTAAAATGAGGAAAAGACCTCAATACACCCAAACACTTACTTAGATTTTAGCGTCTTTCACTGGGGTTATAGTGTGTTCATCATCGGTCTAAAAATCTCGTGTTGTTTTTCTTATTTTTTTTTTTAAATAGTTTTATTTATTAAATTCTTGATCCTTAATTAAAAATATTCAACTTTCTCTTTTGTTTTCTTCTCAGTTTTTCTCAGAAGACAACATTCCACTATTTGCTCAATCAATCAAAACTTTTGCGTTAAAACTTATTTAATAATAGCAAAAAGGTCAAGCACGTAGTTAACACCCACGGCTTCCTCAGGGGCTTATTTTTAAATTAAGGATCAAGAATTAATAAATAAAACTATTTTTAAAAATAAGAAAAACAACACAAGGTTTTTAGACCGATGATGAACACTACAACCCCAGTGAAAGACGCTAAAATCTAAGTGAAGCGTTTAGGTATTTTGAGGTCTTTTCCTCGTTTTAGAAAAAGTAGTAAAATATATCTGTTTGTGCAATAGTAGTGGACTCTTCGATATTGTGCAGCATTTTGCATTTGACATCCACTAATTGCAAAACTTGTGTTAACAGTTTGAGCTGTTCCCAGCAGCTTCCCATTCTGTTAACACAGAAGAACATAAGAAACGTCATTGCCATAAACTAATTGTATTATAGGTCATGAATTACAGGTAGATACATCTGTTCAGGTGGTGTTAACGATTCCATTTTACTTGGAAGAGTGGGGATTGTGCTTTACACTTAATGTATTCCTCACCTGTTCTCCATACCAAAGTGAGCTTTCCATAGGTATATCATTATTCTGTATGTCCGGGGGTAGGGGGGGTGTCATAATTTTATTTGGCCGCAGTCAAGGGGTCAAAAAGATTGGGAAGCACTGCTTTACATGTTTCTTCCGCATTGACTTAACACAGCAGTTAGCATATGCTAACTCATCTTAGTAAATAGGCCCCTCTATTGTTAACTAAAATGAAAATCATTTAAATGTCCCATTGTGAATTCCTTAAAACTTAAAACAAAAGGCGAAAATGTTAGGGAAGGGGATAAAAAGTGTAGCTGTAAGTATGTAATTTAGAGAAATGTGATTTCCCCTCCTGGACCATAGTGCTTCCCTTATATTACTTTAGGCCTTCTTGTAATCAGAATGAACTCTCTGTATGGCTTGCCAAATTTGACACACAAAAATATGTTTATTTCTGAACTAAACCCCTGCTTCATTTATTTTGTGTTTACTGGTCAGCTTAGATACAAGAGACCACAGATCACCTACAGACTGCCTAAGACCTGTGCCAGCAAAAATTAGCAGACTAATAGGCATATTTTCAAAGTACTTAGCCTTACAAAGTTACATGGAGGCGTATTACAAAGCACTTGGACTTACAAAGTTCCATAGTAACTTTGCAAGGCTAAGTGCTTTGAAAATGAGCCCCTAGGTGAATCAAGAGAGATTTTTAAGTAACATTGTTTGACTGTCCTGATGATATCTTTCGGTAGTTACCGGATGTATGCTATTCATGGTGGGTGCTGGCATCCCTAAAAATAATTGGGAGACTTCACTGGATTGACAGAGAGAAGTTGCGTTGTTTTATCCTGGCTTGTCAAGATGAGGAGACTGGAGGGTTTGCCGACAGGCCTGGTGACATGGTAAGCATCACAGCAGTAAAACGTGCATTTACTTTATAGTAGCCGTTCAAAGCACATCATCTAAGCATGGTTTCTTATTTAGTAGCTGCATCCCCATTCAAACATCGATGAACTGCTTCTCTTCTGAAAACAGTATGATTTAATACCGTGTTTTGTGGTAAAACTGGAGAACTGCCTTTGAACTGAATGGACAGACACGGTATTTGTATTTTGGAGCAGAAACAAACAGGAGACAGTCTACTGCAGAAGCAGAACAGACAACCAAACAGCAGCAACGATCCCAGAGTTTATAGCAATGTCAGCTTTAATGGAAACGACCCAACCTGGCCAAGTTTTGGAAAAACCTTTGTGAGGTGTCACACAGGTTTCCGCAATACATTCACAGATTCAGTGCATGTACTGCAATACCTGCATAGAAAAAGCTTTGGTCCAATTCCAAAAGTCAGTAACCACCAAGTTGGTTTTTTTTTTTTGGAATTGGATCAGAGCTTTTTCTATACGGGTATTGCAGTACATGCATTGAATCTGTAAATGTATTGTGGAAATCTGCGTGACCCCTGAGGAAGTTTCTTCTGAAACTTGGTTAGACATTTGATATATTCTTGCTGTGTTTGTCCTTCCTTGGATCACATTTGTATGTTGGAAGCATGCACCCATGTAGGTCAAGCTAGGGAGTGGCATGTAGACAGTTAAAGGGCACTTTGAGGCATATTTTCAAAGCACTTAGCCTTCCAAAGTTCCATAGAAACCTATGGAACTTTGGAAGGCTAAGTGCTTTGAAAATATGCCTCAAAGTTTGTGTTCTAATAATTTAGTAGAAAAATCATAATACTTTCATGTAAAGATTAATCTCTCTTTTTTTCTAGGTGGACCCTTTTCACACTTTATTTGGAATTGCTGGATTATCACTGTTGGGGGAAGACCGAGTAAAATCTGTTAATCCTGTGTTCTGTATGCCCGAAGAGGTCCTGAGAAGAATTGGTGTTCAGCCTGAACTTGTTAGCTAGTTCAGGAGTCCCATTCTATGATGCTCTAAATAGGAAACATTCAAATAGGAAAGACTTGCAAACCAATCCAGATCTTTTAGGCAGCCATACAGAAGGGTTTACAATGTAAAAAAAAAAAAAAGCAGTACTGGGTGGTCTGAACACTTTTGAAGAGCCCAAAGCTCTCTTGAACGCCCTGAATTAGGACTTCGTTGTCTACAGTAGTACAGTGAAAAATCATACTGTAAATCTGATGTCAACATTTTCACAATATATTTTGTGTCAGAATTCATTAAATAAATTATTTGGTTATTTATGTTAGCCTCCTTATAAGACTTAGCATATTTGCATATGCTTTAGATTTATTTTACTTTTTCAGTATCTTACATTTCTCTTTGTTCTGTAAAATTAAATGAACAATATTTTTTTTGTTCGTGCTGTCAAATCACCACAGTAGTTTGATTTGTCTGGGTGTTACTATAATATTCTCTGGAACCCTTATGTAGTAGCTCACTTGCCCAGATAATGATGGGGCAGTGGTTCCCTAATTTAAAACTAAAGAAGTATGCTACAAACCAGCATGTTGTGTACCTTACCTGTTGCAGCTTATGTCATTTTATTGTACGTGCAATTCTAAACTTATTCAGTTGTACATTTGTTCTGAAATACCTTCAGGGCCTCCAAGATTTCTCTAAAATACTTGACAACCTTTTACTAAACTGCGTTAAGTAGTTAATATGTGAATTAGAGGCATATTTTCAAAGCACTTTGGGAGGCTAAGTTCCATAGGTTTCTATGGAACTTTGGGAGGCTAAGTGCTTTGAAAATGAGCCTCTTAGTGTACGCTGTTATTGCAGTGGTATGACAGCGCATGCTGATTTGTGCTTTAATCTCATGCTCTGATAGGGGGTGGGGTGTGGGTGGAGAATGGCTATGAACTGCACACTCTGGTTAAGTGCACTCGTGCCCACTGTACACCCCCTCCCCAGCTTTTCTCCCTCCTCAAGTAATATCATTCTCCAGATTCCACCCTCCCTAGTTCTTCCCTACTGTCCCTTCCCAATCTCTTTCTCCATCTGAAACCACTATATACCTCAGGAACACAGCTTGCAGTAAGTACTGTGCACCAATGCCGCCTCAGGAGAAGACATTAAATGCATCTGTACCAATTGCAAAGTCTAAATGTACGATAAAGGATTTTGCAGTGTGCTAACTGCAGAGTACATGCTCCCAACTGTTACCACAGCTTTTCTACTCAGCGCACATTAATATTTGCTGTTAAAGTGTGGTAAGTGCAAAAACTTGCTGCACTTTTGTACAGCAGTCTTAGTATTGCCTTTCAGTAGGTATAACACTCCTGGGGGAATTCTGTGCAACAAAACTTTAAAATTCTGCAGGTGTGAAATCCCCCCCCCCCCCCCCCCCAGCTTTTCTCCCTCCTCAGCTCAGCCCCCCCTCAAGTAATGCCATTCTCCAGGTTCCATCATCCCTAGCTCTTCCCTACTGTCCCTTCCCAATCGCTTTCTCCATCTGAAACCACTATATACCTCAGGAACACATTGTCCATCTTCTGCTGTCATCATCTCAGCATCCCTTTTGTCTTCTCTCTTCTTCTCAGATCTCAAGCTTCAACATTTTTCCTTTCATTCAACCATCTCCATTCTGAGTACATCTCACTGTAGTCATGCCTGTCCTCTTCTCCGTACTCTCTTGCTCCTTCTGCTGCTGTCTGCTGGGGATAGCAATCCCAATCCTGGTCCTTCACATCAACTCTCATCCTATTCATGTAGGTCACACTGCAGTGACTCCAGTCTAATTTCTGTTCCTCTCCTCTCCCCTTCTTCTGTGCCTTTCATGTGCTCTGTGGAATGCCGGCTCTGTCTCTAACAAACTTTCCTACATCCATGACCTGTTTATCTCTCGTACTCTCCATCTGCTTGCCCTAACTGAAACTTGGCTTTTCCCTGAAGACTCTGCTTCAGCTGCAGAACTTTGTTACGGAGGTTACCTTTTCTCCCATACTTCTCACCTGGATGGCTGTGGAGGTGGTGTCTGGCTACTACTCTCACTCTCTTGTAGATTTCAACCTCTTCTTCCACCTCAGTCTCGCTGGTTTTCTTCCGTTGAAGCCCACTCCATCTGTCTATTCACTCCTCTACCGCTCTAAGTAGTAGTCATTTATCGACCCCCTGATAAGTCCCTTTCTTACTGACTGACTCCTTCTTGAATCTTCATCTTCTTCCCTCATTTTGGGGGATTTTAACATTTATGCTAATGATCCCACAACTCTTATGCTTCTCAGTTTCTTGCTTTAACATCTCTCAGTCTTCAAATGTGCTCCACTACCCCTAACTCACCAGAATGGCCACTGTCTTGATCTTAAACACCATCTCTCCCCCAGTCCTGTCCAATCTCCACCAAAACATCTAGGAATCTTCAAGACTGTTGATGCTTGCACTCTCTCCACCAGTGTTTTAATCTTCTCAACCACTATGTTATCCAAGTCTGTCAATGAGGTTGTCTTTTCCTATAATACTATTTTCTCCTCTGCTCTATAGTTTTGCTTCTTCCATTCCCTGTTCTCTAAGGCGTCCCAAACTCCAGCCTTGGCTGACCTCTAGAATCTGCTGCCTGTGTTCCTGTGCCCGATCTGCTGAACGCTTTTGGCTGAAATCCTGTGACCATGCTAACTTCATACATTTCAAAATCTTGCTGACCTTCTTCCAGTCTGTTTCTTCACTTGCCAAACAGGACTACTGTAGCACTTGACAAACTCTCTTTGCTCAAACCCTGGATGTCTCTGTGCTACACTGAACTCTTTCCTCAAAGTGCCTTCATCTCCAACTCCCTCTTCACTTTCTCCCCAGACTCTGGCTTACATGAAAAGATTCACAAGATCAACCTTGAGTTCTCAACAAAGTCACCTCCACCTCTCCTTCCCCCAGTCCATTCTGTCAATCCTCCTTCAACCCCTGCCTTCTTTTCTTCCTTTTCTGAAATCACTGAAGAGGAAATTGCACATTTTCTTTTCTCCTCCAAACCGACTATCTGTTCCTCTGATCCTATTCCTACCCATCTACTCAACACCATCTGTCATATCCTCAATCTCTCACTTTCCACTGCAACTGTTCCTGATGCCTTCAAACATGTCGTAGTTACAACACTCCTCAAAAGACCTTCATTGGACCCTGTCCTTCTATCGCCCCATCTCCCTCCTCCCTAGCCAAGCTACATGAACATGCTATTCTCCACAGTTTCTCAAGCTATTCTTGATCCACTTCAGTGTGGCTTTCGCCCTCTTCACCCAACTAAAACAGCACATGCTAAAGTCTCCAATGACCTTTTCCTGACCAGATCCAAAGATCTCTATTCTATCCTCATCCTTCTTGATCTATCTGTTGTGTTTGACACAGTTGATCACCACCTGCTGCTTGATATGCTGTCCTTACTTGGATTTCAGGGCTCTGTTCTTTCCTGGTTTTCTTCTTATCTCTTCCATCACACTTTTAGTGTATGTTCCAGTGGATCCCTCATCCACTTCTATCCCACTATCAGTTGGTGTACCTCAGGGCTCTGTCTTACGACCTCTTCTTTTCTCCATCTATATTTCTTTTCTTGGTGCTCTGATCTCGTCCCATGGTTTTCAGTATCAACTTTATGCTGAAGACTCCCCAGATCTACATCTCCACACCAGAAATTTCAGCAGGAATCTAGGCCCAAATATCAGCCTGCCAGTCTGACATTGCTGCTGGATATCTCACTGCCATCTGAAACTAAACATGACCAAGATTGAGCTTATCTTTACCCCTAAACCTACCTCTTCTCTTCCCCCATTCTCTATTTCTCTATCTCTGTGGATAACACACACATCCTCCCTGTCTCATCAGCTGTTAACCTTGGGGTCATCTTTGACTCCTCTCTTATTGTCTGCATATATCCGATTGCTAAAACCTGTTGTTTCTTTCTCTATAATATCATCAAAATTCATCCTTCCCTTTCTGAGCACACTACCAAAACCCTTATCCCCACTCTTATCACCTTTCGCTTAGACTACTGCAACTTGCTTCTCACAGGTCTCCCACTAAGCAATCTCTCTCCTTCAATCTGTTCAAAATTCTGCTGCACAACTTATATTCCGCCAGTGTTACATAATTCAACTCCTCCATAACAACAGGTAAACTCGAACTTGCTGTACTCATATTAACCCTATCCTCAAGTCACTTCATTGGCTCCCTATCTGTTTCCAAATACAGTTCAAACTCCTCTTATTGACTTACATGTATTCACACTGCAATTGCTCAGTACCTTTCACTCTTATCTCTCCCGGAACTCTGTTCATCGGGTAAATCTCTCTTATCTGTACCCTTCTCATCCTCGCTGCCAGCTCCAACATCTGTTCTTTTTATCTTGGTGCACAATACACCCGGAATAGACTTCCTGAGTCAGTATGTCAAGCTCCATCTCTGGCTGTGTTCAAGTCTAGGCTAAAAGCCTACCTTTTTGAAGCTGCTTTTAACTCCTAATCCCTATTCACTTGTTCAGTACCCGTGTGTGTTTTATCATTCCCACCGTAAGAATTCCCTTATCCCTTATTTGTCTATCCTGATTGTAAGCTCTGTCAAGCTGGGACTGTCTCTTACTTGTTCAAGTATACAGCACTGTGTATGTCTAGTAGCGCTATAGAAATGATAACTAGTAATAGTACAAACCCTTTTCCTCTTTTGGCAGGTTCAATCCCCAGCTTTCTGTGCCCCTTCTCCAGTGGACACCTTCCATCTCTCTCTCTACCCCTTGGAAAGAGCCCTACACTCCCACCACTCTGTTCTTTCCCCCCAAATATCCATCACTAGCTTTCCTCTGCAGTATTCTCCCCACACTGCAGCCTTTTCTGCCTCCCACACCTGCATCTCATTGTTTCACCCCTACCGATCACACTGCTTATCCTGTTGTTCTTCTCTCCCTCTTCCCACCCCACCATCATGTAGCAAGAGGAGGCAGTGCTGGTGGTCATTACTGCCATCTGTCTTGCTGAGGCTTACTGTTAATTTTGAACCATGTGGGACTCTATATAGCCATTCAGTTCAAATAAGCAATTGGACCCAGAGTAGTGGTGGAGGAGGATGTGCAGCTGTTGGTCACTACCTCATGTTGTGTTATTGCTGTGAGGGAAGGAGGGGACCTAGGAGAGCTGGTGCTTCTTGCATAGAAGTCTTATTGCGCAATTACAGAAAATTCCCCTAGGGGTCATAAAAGTGCAGAGAAAATCTCTTAAGGCAGTGTTTGCCTGGCTAATTCCCTTGAATAGTTATTGTGCATTTATTAAAGCTGAATCATCTTTCTCTTCTGTCTTATGGTTCTAGTAGACTTACTGGAAATGAGGAAAGACATACAAGATGTACCTGTCCGATGCTACATGTACCTTTCCAGAGGTGTCCTCTATAATTACATTCCCCATTGTTGCATTAAAAACTAGCTTTTGCTGACCTGTTCTGACACAAAATTTGATAGCTGTTCAATCCTGAAGATCATATACTTTAAAGTAGGGCTGTTCATCAATTAAAAGTTTCAATTGCACGATTAATCGCAATTAAAACTTTTGAACGCCCGTAGTGTCCCCCTCACATTTTCACCTGTATAGTGCAAAAAATATAGACTGCAGCTGTCAATTCTCAAAACTGACATCTTGTACTTCCGTTACTAAACTGAAAATAAAATCATTTTTCTTACGCTTGTGGTCCAGTGATTTTATTTTTCTAATATTCTTATTCCGTCTCTGGTTCTGTACCTCTGTCTGTGCTCTGAACTCTATTTTCAGGGCCTCCTCTCTCCTCACTATTTCTTTTCTCTCCTCCTCTCTTCACCTATAACATCTTTCACATTCAACTTTCTGCCATTTTTCTTCCTCCTTATAGGAGAGAGCAGCATGATGCGATTAATCGAGTTAAAATTATCGGTGCATGTGAAATATTTTTATGCGATTATGAACAGCCCTTCTTTAGGGAGATAACACCCGTGAGCACATTTATATTTGAGTGCAGTATCTTAAAATTCATAACTTCTACTATTTCAGTAACAAATATAACTTTGATTACAATATTTATATCAAATCAGTATATTAGCAAAGTGCATTGAATCCAGGGGTTTTATATCTTCTAAAACCAACTTCAAAATCTTGTGTAAAATATTAATAAAGACTTTTCTTTAAGCAACAAATGAAAGTTGGATAATTTAATGTTTGAGTATAATTCAGTTATTTTAAGTACTGTCTTTCATTTGAGTGGGTCCTAAGTACAGTAAAACTACACAGTAAATTGTATATTATATGACGAGGCTGATGAGCAAGGAGCGTATGGCCAATGTCCTGAGGAGTAGGAACAGTAACGATTCCAGTGAGAATGCGAGAAAGAAGTGTGAAGGAGGGAGAGTGCCACCAAGGAAAAATGGTCAGAGAGGAATGAAGGTCAGGCTTACTTGGGCAAATCACTTAACCCTCCATTGCCCAGGGGCGTAGCCAGACTTCAACGGTAGGGGGGGTCCAGAGCCGAGGTGGGGGTGGGGCACATTTTAGCCCCCCCCCCCCCGCCGACCCCCCCCCTTGCTGACACCAACAACTTTGACCCCCCCCCGCCCGATGACCCTCTCAATCCCCCGCCCGCCTACCACCTTTGCTGGCAGGGGACCCCAACCCCCGCCAGCCGAAGTCTTCTTCCTTCGTTTGGTTTCTGACTCAGAGACAGAACGAAGCCTTGCGATCTGCAGGCGTTCGTTCTGTTTCTGTGAGTCTGACGTCCTGCATGTTCTACATGCAGGACGTCAGACTCAGAAACCAAACGAAGAAAGAAGACTTTGGCTGGCGGGGGTTGGGGTCCCCGCCAGCAAAGGTAGCAGGCGGGGGGGGGGGGGGGGGGGTTGAGAGGGTCACCGGCAGGGGGGGTCCAGGGCGTGGCCCCATAGCAGCTACGCCCCTGCCTCAGGTACAAACTTAGATTGTGAGCCCTCCTGGGACACAGAAATATCCAGAGTACCTGAATGTAACTCACCTTGAGCTACTACTGAAGAAGGTGTGAGCAAAATCTAAATAAATAATTGAATACATGATGAAAGATGATGCTGGACAGATTCTGTCTTGCTGCACCCTACGCCTGGAATAAACTTCCTGAGCCCCTACGTCTTGCCCCATCCTTGGCCACCTTTAAATCTAGACTGAAAGCCCACCTCTTTAACATTGCTTTTGACTCGTAACCACTTGTAACCACTCGCCTCCACCTACCCTCCTCTCTTCCTTCCCGTTCACATTAATTGATTTGATTTGCTTACTTTATTTATTTTTGTCTATTAGATTGTAAGCTCTTTGAGCAGGGACTGTCTGTCTTCTATGTTTGTGCAGCGCTGCGTATGCCTTGTAGCGCTATAGAAATGCTAAATAGTAGTAGTAGTAGTAATTTTGCTAGTGCTGCTTGCTTAACATGCTTTTGCTCAGTGTTCTAAAATTGTGTTTCAAAAGCTAGAGTGAAAATAAAACTTTGAGCAAAAACAGGTTAAATCCACCAAAACATGGTGGTTTGATTGATAGTAACAATCTTTATACGTGCAACTTTTATCCTTTTTTTCAGATTAAATATTGATGTTTCTTTCAGTTACCTTCCGTATGACTACTTCCATTTCCCTGAGGTACATAAAATGTGCTGCTGTTGTTTTTGTACAATATGTGTAGCCATCACTACTGAATTGATGCACATAAAGCATAAATAAATAGAGAATGAACAGCCTAGTTGTATTGAAGATCATTTAAACAAGTTGAAAAGTGTGTGCCAGACACTGTATGGAGGCATATTTGACCTGACTTCCCAAGGCTTTGCACCTGTTACCACAAAATCTCTCTAGCCTCTACATTAATTTGTAAGAACAACAAAACTTTTGCTGCTCTTTGTGTTCTGTGGACATTGAGGAGAGTAATGTCACTCTCGCTATCCAAAAGCGGGAGCAACTGTACAGATTACATATCATTCTAGTTTCTCCTTTTACAAATTTGCAATGAACTTCACTGAGGGTTGTGAGAAAAATGTTTTTGAAGAACAGTGATATGTATTTGATATGCTTTAAGATGCAGTTGCTGGGAAAATTTCTCTACATTCATATCTTACAACGAGCATTTTTTTTTTTTACAGGTAGGCATACACATGGGTGGGGCGCACACTATGTGTGTAAGTTATAGAAAGCTATGCACTAGAGGCTGCCTGAATTTCTGTTTCAGCCCAAAATCCATTTTGGCTGAAAATCGAAACGTTCAGCTTCATCCTGTAGCTTCCCCAACCTCCTTCCTCTCCAAACAAGAGCTGACCCCCACCACCGCTCTGAACAGGAATAGCACCCCAAGTGCCTACCCCCATAAACCACGCATACCCCCCCCCCCCCCCCCCCCCCCCCCCCCCCCGCTTACTTTACAAGCCCTGGTGGTCTACTAATATAGTCGGGGCACCAGTCGTTTCTGTTCATGCCGGTTCTGCGCTCAAAGTAGTTGCTGTAACCTCTAGTATCAATCTTGAAAACGGGGCCAGTTTTAGCAATTGCAGGGCCGTGTACAGACTGATTTGGTGGACTGCCTGGCCCTTGCTCCTGCCCACCGTTGACAATACACAATAAAAAATTTTAATAGACAGCATAGGGTGTAAGCAAAGATGGAACATGTAAACAGATAAAACAGAGTAACAGGAGTTAGAAAATAAGTTTGCATGTGAGGTTATAGGGACTAAGCTACATACTTACCAAACCGGGAATTGGTAAATAAGTGAGAGAAATAATTTATCATATAGCACTCTGGAAAACAAAACCTTAGAAATGATCTTCACTGTAGATACAATCCGAATTCACAATCAGAAATTATTATGCACACAGTACTTATACTTTATACTAAGAGTAAGACACAAGGCTGATGTTATTTATGAAAAGGTAAGCTGTTTATTATGACATAGGCAGGAAATAATAATAGATGCACTCAGAGACAATGAATCATACTAACCCAAAATGATGGCAAAAGGGTCTAGGTTAGCTAAGAAAGCGCACACTCCCTAACCCTAAAATTAGGATTCCTAATAAAGCCCAGGCACTAAGGGGATAGCAGTTCAGACCTGACAGATGGTATCACTCACGAACACTGGATCAGGAAAACAGCACAGGCACTCGATTGATGGTAGATCAGGAAGTCTAAGGCAGCAATACTACAGATTAATGAGCCTTCACTGGGTGGCAGGGCGCAGAGCCAGCTGAGGGCTATAGATCGAGGTTCCATGAGATAACAGTGCACGTGCCAGCTGAGCTGATAACACCTTCAAGGAAGGGGTCTTTATACCTACAGCCTACATGGGAAGAAAAACTACTTGGTTAAAACTTTTTTTTTTATCAAGATGGTATGTCTCATCAAGGAATACTTTTGAAGTGGTTCAATCTAACATAAGCAGAGGATATCTCATGCTTTAAATTCAGTGAGGAATGGAAATCAAATAGATTGGTATATAGCATATTTAGACAATTGGCTGTTCTATGCCTTATGCTGGAATATGAGATAAACTTCATGTATATATAACTTTGGTGACATTACTGCTCTAGATATTTCCCTAGAAAAGCTCGCTCTTATGGTGTTTTTAAGAATAGAGATGTCTTAATGGATTTACAGGATTCTTAAGTAAACATTTTAAGATTGGAAAATAGAAATAACTTAGATATACGGCCGTAATTAATTACTAGATTATTTGAAAGTTGTCCTCGGAGGACTCTGCTTACTTTTAGAGATTAAAAGCAAAACTGGCTAGTATATCTAAATAAAGAAAGACTCAAACACCATAAAAGCTTGGTGCAAAAGGAAATGAAACACGAGCGAGCATTTAATTTCTTTTAATAACAATTTAGAATGTTATTAACTATACAACTGAGAGGCCCTCACCCTCTTCTCCGGAAACCCGGATGTTAATACAGCCACCAAAAGACAGGGCAACATTTGCTAACTCTTAACAAAGACAGCAAATTATCATATCGGATTCCATCACCCAAAAATCCAAACTATTCTTCTGCCACAAGGAATGGCAGACACCAAGCAAAACTCTTATCACATAAGAATTACTAATTCACAGCAGAAATGTCCTACTATCTTAACCTAGGATCTTAAGATATCAAACCATAGGTGTAACTACATTCTTTCCAGATATTTTAGGCAGTATTATGTTATGTAAAACCAAAATCTTTATAATTTGTTTCATAATAATTCAGCATAAATGGTTAAACCTGAAAAACTGTACTTTGCTGCACTCTAATGGGCTTTAGAGGCAACTACCTAAGCAATTTCTCTTATACGAAAGGTTATCAATAGAAATCAAACGAAATAAAACATGGAAAAGAAAATAAGATGATACCTTTTTTATTGGACATACCTTAATACATTTCTTGATTAGCTTTCGAAGGTTGCCCTTCTTCGTCAGATCGGAAATAAGCAAATGTGGTAGCAGATAGTATATATAAGTGAAACATCCAAGCATTACTTTGACAGTCTGACAGGGTGGGGGTGGGTAGGAGGTATGCATGGGGACATCAAAGCATTTCATTGATATTCTAACAGGATGGGTGTTGGTAGGTGAGAGGAGGGTAATAAACAGAGAAATACAGCTTTATGGTTTATAATGGGTTAGAAAACCCAGATCCTTATTAAGTCCTGTTTGTTGGGTGTCAAAATTTTCAGTCATTCTTACAGGAACGTAAGACCTTTGAAATAAGAATGATTGAATATTTTCCATGTTTTATTTTGTTTGATATCTATTGATAACTTTAAGAGGGTCTAGGCTTAGCTAAGAAAGCGCACACTCCCTAATCCTAAAATAGGATTCCTAACAAAGCCCAGGCACTAAGGGGATAGCAGTTCAGACCTGACAGATGGTATCACTCAGGAAACAGCACAGGCACTCGATTGATGGGAGATCAGTATCAGGAACACCGGTAACATAGTAAATGACAGCAGATAAAGACCTGTACGGTCCATCCAGTCTGCCCAAGATAAACTCATTTACATGGTATGTGATACTTTATTTGTATACCTGAGTTTGATTTGTCCTTGCCTTTCTCAGGGCACAGACCATAAAAGTCTGCCCAGAACTGTTCTTGAACTTTCCATATCTATAAGTTACGATCAGGGCGTAGACCGTAGAAGTCTGCCCAGCACTGGTTTTGCTTCCCAATTACCGGCGTTGTCACCCAATCTCCGCTAAGATTCCATAGATCCATTCCTTCTAAACAGGATTCCTTTGTGTTTATCCCACACGTTTGAATTCCATTAACATTTTCATCTCCACCACCTCCCGCGGGAGGGTATTCCAAGTAATCACCACCCTCTCCGTGAAAAAATACTTCCTGATATTACTCCTGAGTCTGCCCCCTTCAACCTCAATTCAAGTCCTCTAGTTCTACCACCTTCTCGTCTCCGGAAAAGGTACGTTATGGATTAATACCTTTCAAATATTTGAACATCTGTATCATGTCACCCCTGTTTCTCCTTTCCTCCAAGGTATACATGTTCAGGTTGGCAAGTCCTCCTTGTATGGTTTGCCATGCAAATCCCATACCATTTTTGTAGCTTTCTTTGCACTGCTTCCAGTCTTTTTACATCTTTAGCAAGATACGGTCTCCAAAACAGAACACAATACTCCAAGTGGGGCCTCATCAACGACTTGTAGAGGGGCATCAACATTTCCTTTCTTCTTGTTATACCCCTCTCTATGCAGTCTAGCATCCTTCTGGCCATGGCTGTCGCCTTGTCACATTGTTTCTTCTTCACTTTCATATCCTCCGACACCAACACCCCCAAGTCCTCTCGTCCTGAGTCGAGTTTACTAATCTCTCCTCTCCTATTTGGTATCTCTCTTTGGGTTTCTGCACTTCTTGGGATTAAATTTTAAACTGCTTCAATGTCAAAGAAACCCTTGCAAACATAAAACTAAGTCACCAGTGAAAATTTTTTTAAATATGCGAATAGTGCTCAGTGCATTACTTTTGACTGCAGTCAGTATGTAGGTAATAACACCGTCCAGACATCATAGCACGTAAGTCCACCTACCTCCCGCTAATGTCAGATAGCCTTTCTGACCAGCAGTTTTAATTACAGTGTTGGTTTTTCACGGACTTGATGGCATTACTTTGATCCAGTCATCGGCATAGAACATCTCTGCCAACTGTTTCACCTCAGTCCCTGCTGGAACCAGCTTACCTATCCTGTTCACCATTTTCGGTCCCAAGTTCAGCCCTTTCAGTTACATGATGGTACATGATGGATCAGGAACACAAGCAGCAGGTGGACTCCCTAGCCGGAAGTCTCAGGCAGTGATGCTGCACATTAACAAGGCCTTCATCGGGTGGCAGAGCTCGGAGTCAGCTGTTGATCGAGGTTCCAAGAGATAACAGCGAGCGTGCCAGCTAATACCTTCAAAGAAGGGGTCTTTATACCTTTCTTAGTGCCAGTTGGTCTGGAACATGATGACCTGAAGCCCCTGGGGTGATGTTCATAGCTGATTACAATATAACAACGATAAGCTGTTACTGTCCAGTTTTGCCTTTTATCAGACTGGATGGTTCCATATATACCTCGAGGCCTTCACACAGTACCAAGCCTTTGCATGAAGTCTGAAAATGGTCAGGTCTGTAAAAGTCAGGTCTATATTGCAGGCTAGTGCTGAAGAGTGTGAGTCAGACTAGCAGTTGTTTTTTTCTGAATCACTGAGTTCCTGCTATCCCCTCTCCAAGCATCCATTTCTCCCTATGCTATTTCCCAGGCCCTACTAAGTCGCCAGACCCCACCCTCAAATCCAAATTATTTCTTTGCCACTCCAAAGTTTCCATTAATTCCCACCCAGTCCTTAAATGTATGCTTTTG
>NC_044036.1:52401803-52506660 GCF_901765095.1 Microcaecilia unicolor
CTTCACCTTCAGTTCTCTAGTCCCCCCAGAACCCCGCCTGTAGTCAGTGGGCCTTTCTGCACACTTTCCTGGGGATACAATTATTGCCTGGGTCCCACCAACCCTCTGCTCTTCCCTTGGTTTCAACTTTCAGTCACTGTTATTCAACTGTCAAAGGTAGCAGGGATTCTCTGGTGTCCTTGTCTTCAGGGGGTTATTCAACAACAAGGTCCCATCTGGGCTAGTGCCCTTTGTAACCCCCACAGGGGCACTCTCTGGTGTGCATTGGCCCTCTAGTGGCTCCTGCCTGGCCTCACCAGCCTTTTGCCTCGGGGAACCACCTTGAAACCAGACTTCTCTGTGACTGCATTCATTCAGGCCTCTAGGTTTGGTCCTCCCCTTTCCCTCAGGGTGACCTCTTCCTTAACCTGCAGTCCTGGCCCGGCCTCCCCGCTGTATCACCTGGTAACCGACCCACCTTACCAGTTCTTCTGGTGGGGCCCCCAGGTCACCCTTCTCTGAAAGACAGCACCGCTTCCTCTGCTTGCAAAAAATATGCAAATTAGCTGGTTGCATGTAAATTCAGTTTATTAGCTAGGTTACAGTCTTGTGGGAACCTGACTTGCCCACTATCAATCTGTTACTGCGATTCACCCCCTGAGACCATTTACTGGGGACATCTGGGTCTCAGGGTATAACAGCCTCCTCCCCTGGATAGGACCTTCTTTATTCACATTAACCTTACAGTCCTATCCTCCACCCCACGGCTGTTTGTTCTTCTTAAACACTTCAGTAGCAATTGTTCATAACCCTAGTACCCCATGTCTGGTCCCCACCAGGTAAGTACCTACTTGGGTTTGTCTAGGGAACCTTCTCCTGACCTTTCTCTTGAGCTCTCCTCCAGCAGGCCTCATTCCTCAGTCTTCCTGCTAGTCATCCTCAGGCTCTGGGTGTTGCAGGTTCCCCCATCTTCCTCCCCATCCCTTGGCTTAGAGGGTGCTTTTTATAGGGTGCCCAATAATCCATTCCCCCTTTCTTTAGGCCTCTCCCCCTGCTTCCAGAAAGGTCTGCACCCAGAACTCTCTCCACCTTCCACTCAGAGAGTCCCCCTGGTGGCCTCCCCAGGGAAGTATAGGTCCTGTGCCACGAGCACCCCCTAGCCGTTCCTTCTGGTCACTACCATGGACTCGACTCTAAAGCTCCCTCTAGTGGCCAGAATGGGCATTTTTAGTTTTCCAATGGGAGAGCGCCATCTGGCGGCCTCCTCCTGTAAGGGCAGGCACTGTGTTTATCACACCGCACAAGGGAGGGGAGAGAGAGGCATGTATTCCCCCACAAAAAAAGAATTTCAGGGCCGGCTATGCCCGGAGAGAGAGCCCGTTGTTAAAAATTTACCAGCACATCCCTGCACTTAACCCTCCATTGTCCTAGGTACAAATAAGTACCTGTATATAATATGTAAACCGCTTTGAATGTAGTTGGAAAAACCACAAAAAGGCAGTATATAAGTCCCATTCCCTTCCCTTCCTGGGCATACTAGATAGACCATTCAAGTATTTATGTGCTGTCATTTACTGTTACCTCAAACAGAAAGAATGGGAGGATATCCAGCACAGTGGCGTAGCTAGGTGGGGCGCAGGGGGAGCGGTCGCTCCCCTAAATCAATTTTTCAAAAAGACGGCGCCTATGCGGTGCTTCCCGCCTATGCACATGTGCAACCAACTTCCTACTTGCACTTAGGAACAGGATCGTCGTCCGGTCATCATCGCCTGCTGCTGTGAGCCGTCCAGTCCGCACACTCCCCGTCTCCCGTCCTCACACTGTGCTGCCTGCAGAAGTACTTGAGGCCAGGAGAAGGAGAAAGTCCTGCTCAGCCGAAGCTGCAGCGCTGTTGCACAAGCTTCCCCCACAGAAGAAAGGCAGCCTGAGAGCCGGTACATGCATCCAGTGTGAGAGAAAGGAGAGATGTGGATAATGTAAGGAGGAGGGGGGGAGGAGCCGATATCACAAGCTGCCCACAGAAAAAGCATCCAGCGGTACATCCAGTGTAAGAAGCTGGCAATCAATCACGGGCTGCAGATTTGTGCTGAAAGGGCTGGTAGAGCGGGGGCCCCAGAGAAAACCAAACACACAGGAAGGAGCAGCCTCTGTGCTTCCAGCCTACCAGTGCACACACACACCTCCGCGGAAGCACAAAGCAGGCATCTTCCTTCAGTTAGTCAGAAAGCATGGTATGGTGAGTCCGGCCTCTGCTGCTCTGCATGGGGGGGGGGGGGGGGGGGGAGGGGCAAAGAGGCAGCCAGCAATGGCTCCTGCAAGTGGTGGGCTTGGATGGATGAGCTGAAGTGCATCTGCTACCGTGCGCACCATGTCTGAAGCAATTCTCTTCCATAGCATGTGTGACAAGTTCATGCAGGGAACAGAGGGCACAAAGAAATCCTAGCCCTCAGTCAAAGTGAAACTTGGTGAGCAGAAAGGAAGCTGAGCTTTGCAAACAGCACATCTCGCCCACTCCTATAATTTCAATCCACGCTGCAAAAGGTTCTTCCTGCTCCAGTGGCGTACCAAGGGGGGGGGGTGGGGGCGGTCCGCCCCGGGTGTCGGCGGGTGGGGGGGGGGGTGCTCCGCCGTCTCCTGCCACCACCCTGTGTTTTTTTTTTAAATCTATTCAGCGAGGGACGCAGGCAGCGCCTCGTGTCTGCCCTGCTGTGTGCTTTGAAAAAAGAAAATCGCTTCGCTGGCGTCGGGCCGGCCTTCTCTCGCTATGTCCCACCCACTTTTGAGGTAACTTCCTATTTCCTCGAGGGCGGGACATAGCGAGAGAAGGCCGGCCCGACGCCAGTGAAGCGATTTTCTTTTTTCAAAGCACACAGCAGGGCAGACACGAGGCGCTGCCTGCGTCCCTCGCTGAATGGATTAAAAAAAAACCGCAGGGTGGTGGCAGGAGAAGAGGGCTCTGTCGCTCTCCATGAAGGGGGGGGGCTCAGATGGGAGAAGGAGGTGGGGGAGCTCAGAGGGGAGAAGGGAATTGGGGAGGGGTGGGGGGAGCTGAGAGGGGTTCTTAGAAGGGAGAAGGGAACTGGGGAGGGGTGGGGAAGCTCAGAGGGGTTCGCAGACGGGAGAAGGGAATTTGGGGAGGGGTGGGGGTGCTCAGAGGGGTTCACAGAGGGGAGAAGGGAATTGGGGTGGGGTGGGGGAGCACAGAGGGGAGAAGGGAATTGGGGAGGGGTGGGGGGAGCTGAGAGGGGTTCTCAGAAGTGAGTAGGGAACTGGGGAGGGGTGGGGGAGCTCAGAGGGGTTCGCAGGGGAGAAGGGAATTTGGGGAGGGGTGGGGGATCTCAGAGCGGTTCGCAAAGGGGAGAAGGGAACTGGGGAGGGGTGGGGGAGCTCAGAGGAGTTCGCAGAGTGGAGAAGGGAACTGGGGAGGGGTGGGGGAGCTCAGAGGGGTTCGCAGAGGGGAGAAGGGAATTTGGGGAGGGGTGGAGGAGCTCAGAGGGGAGAAGGGAATTGGGAAGGGGTGGGGGAGCTCAGAGGGGTTCGCAGAGGGGAGAAGGGAATTTGGGGAGGGGTGGGGGAGCTCAGAGGGGTTCTCAGAAGGGAGAAGGGAACTGGGAAGGGGTGGGGGGAGTAGAGAGGGGTTCTCAGAGGGGAGAAGGGAACTGGGGAGGGGTGGGGGGAGTAGAGAGGGGTTCTCAGAGGGGAGAAGGGAACTGGGGAGGGGTGGGGGAGCTGAGAGGGGTGCCCAGAGGGGAGAAGGGGAGTGGGGAGGGGTGGGGGTGCTCAGAGGGGTGAAGGGGTCTGAAGCTGGAACTGGGGACTGACAAGGGGGCAGGAGGGAGAATGGGTCTGGGGCTGAAAGGGGGGGGATGCAAAGCATGTGGTGGATGAAGGGGGCTGGAACTGGGGGCTGAAAAAGAGGGTATTTGGGATAAGGGGGTTAGTGCTGGAACTGTGGGCTGAAACGGGGCAGGGGCTGAAACTGGGAGCTTTAAAGGGGACAGGGAGAACTGGCTGGGGCTGAAGCTCAGGATTGGTGAGAGAATAGGGCTGGGGTTGAAACTAGGAGCTGAAAAGGGGACAGGGAGAAGTGGCTGGGGGCTGAAGCTCAGGACTGATGGGAGAAAAGGGCTGGGGACTGGTGGAATAGTGGGGCTGAAAACACCCCCCCCCCCCCCCCCCAAATCCAGTACTAGGCATACCGAGAATACAAAACACTCAGGACCTATAGAGCAATTCTACCATACCATAAGCAGTAATTTCTACAAGTCACACAAGGAAAAGGAAAGCATCTTAAACACTACAGTGAGCACTAGAACATCAATTCACCTATTGTAAAACGAAAACAGACAGATTAGTACAGATCGTCGATCCTGCACAGTCAATGCCAACCGAAAGCCATGTCTTTTTCACAAACACAGATACACCCTAATCCACTATAGAATAAGTAATCATAAACTTTCTATTTAGACAAAAATTAAACTGAACCCCCGATGCCAGACTCTGCATACAATGCAACACCACAGAAACAGAAAATGTCCCCTAGTACTGTGCAAAATATAAAGACAGCAGATGTAAATTTGAAAAAACTAACAAATACCAATCACCATTTTACAAAATAACAAATAGAAATAAAACAAATAAAGAAAATAAAATAATACCATTTTACTGGACTAATACATTTAGCTTCCAGAGGCCAAAATCTCCTTCCTCAGGTCAGTACGGTATAGTGCTGTTACAGTATCTTATCCTGACCTGAAGAAGGGGGTTTTGTTCTCTGAAAGTTGTCAAAATGTATTAAAATTAGTCCAATAAAAAGATTACCTTATTTACATGTTCTATTTATAAACAACACAGCTACAATACTATATCCTAAAGCAAAATAATAAAAATATATATTTACAGTTTGTTGTCTCTGGTTTCTGCTTTTCTCATGTTCTTTTCACTGTCTTCCTTCCATCCAGGATCTGTCTTTGCTCTCTCTCTGCCATCCAGTGTCTGCCCTCTCTAATGTCCCTTCCATCCACTGTCTGCCCTCTCTCTCTCTCTGCCCCTTCCATCCACTGACTGCCCTCTCTCTCCCTTCCATTCACCATTTTCCCCAGTCTGCCCTCTTTCTCTCTCCCCCTTCCACCCAACATCTGCCCTTTCTCTCTGCCCCTTCAATCCGTCTGCCCTCCCTCTCCCATCCATCCAGGGTCTGCCTTCCCTCACGCTCCCCACTTCCATCCAGGGTCTGTTGTCCCCTCTCTCTGCCCCCCCTTTTCAGCCCCCAGTTCCACCTGCCCCTAGTTCCAGCCCACATCTCCCACCTGCTCCCCTTTTCAACCCCACTATCCCACCAGTCCCCAGCCCTTTTCTCCCATCAGTCCTGAGCTTCAGCCCCCAGCCACTTCTCCCTGTCCCCTTTTCAGCCCCTAGTTTCAACCCCAGCCATTTTCTCTCACCAATCCTGAGCTTCAGCCCCAGCCAGTTCTCCCTGTCCCCTTTAAAGCCCCCAGTTTCAGCCCACAGTTCCAGCACTAGCCCCCTTATCCCAAATACCCTCCTTTTCAGCCCCCAGTTCCAGCCCCCTTCATCCACCACATGCTTTGCATCCCCCCCTTTTCAGTCCCAGACCCATTCTCCCTCCTGCCCCCTTGTCAGACCCCAGTTCCAGCTTCAGACCCCTTCTCCCCTCTGAGCACCCCCACCCCTCCCCAATCCCCTTCTCCCCTCTGGGCACCCTTCTCAGCTCCCCCACCCCTCCCCAGTTCCCTTCTCCACTCTGAGAACCCCTCTCAGCTCCCCACCCCTCCCCAGTTCCTTTCTCCCTTCTGAGAACCCCTCTGAGCTCCCCCCACCCCTCCCCAGTTCCCTTCTCCCTGCTGCGAACCCCTGTGAGCTCCCCCACCCCTCCCCAAATTCCCTTCTCCCCTCTGCGAACCCCTCTGAGCTCCCCCACCCCTCCCCAGTTCCCTTCTCACTTCTGAGAACCCCTCTCAGCTCCCCCCACCCCTCCCCAATTCCCTTCTCCCCTCTGAGCCCCCCCCCCTCCAAGGAGAGCGACAGAGCCCTCTTCTCCTGCCACCACCCTGCGTTTTTTTTTTTTAATCCATACAGTGAGGGACGCAGGAAGCGCCTCGTGTCTGCCCTGCTGTGTGCTTTGAAAAAAGAAAATCGCTTCGCTGGCGTTGGGTCGGACTTCTCTCGCTATGTCACGCCCTCGAGGAAATAGGAAGTTACCTCAAAAGGGCGGGACATAGCGAGAGAAGGCCGGCCCGACGCTAGCGAAGCGATTTTCTTTTTTCAAAGCACACAGCAGGGCAGACACGAGGCGCTGCCTGTGTCCCTCGCTGAATAGATTTTTTAAAAAAACGCAGGGTGGTGGCAGGAGACGGCGGAGCACCCCCCCCCACCCGCCGACACCCGGGGCGGACCGCCCCCACCGCCCCCCCCCCTTGGTACGCCACTGGAGCAGGAAGAACCCTTTGCAGCTTGGATTGAAATTATAGGAGTGGGCGAGATGTGCTGTTTGCAAAGCTCAGCTTCCTTTCTGCTCACCAAGTTTCACTTTGACTGAGGGCTAGGATTTCTTTGTGCCCTCTGTTCCCTGCATGAACTTGTCACACATGCTGTGGAAGAGAAGTGCTTCAGACATGGTGCGCACGGTAGCAGATGCACTTCAGCTCATCCATCCAAGCCCACCACTTGCAGGAGCCATTGCTGGCTGCCTCTTTGCCCCCCCCCCCCCCCCCCATGCAGAGCAGCAGAGGCCGGACTCACCATACCATGCTTTCTGACTAACTGAAGGAAGATGCCTGCTTTGTGCTTCCGCGGAGGTGTGTGTGTGCACTGGTAGGCTGGAAGCACAGAGGCTGCTCCTTCCTGTGTGTTTGGTTTTCTCTGGGGCCCCCGCTCTACCAGCCCTTTCAGCACAAATCTGCAGCCCGTGATTGATTGCCAGCTTCTTACACTGGATGTACCGCTGGATGCTTTTTCTGTGGGCAGCTTGTGATATCGGCTCCTCCCCCCCCTCCTCCTTACATTATCCACATCTCTCCTTTCTCTCACACTGGATGCATGTACCGGCTCTCAGGCTGCCTTTCTTCTGTGGGGGAAGCTTGTGCAACAGCGCTGCAGCTTCGGCTGAGCAGGACTTTCTCCTTCTCCTGGCCTCAAGTACTTCTGCAGGCAGCACAGTGTGAGGACGGGAGACGGGGAGTGTGCGGACTGGACGGCTCACAGCAGCAGGCGATGATGACCGGACGACGATTCTGTTCCTAAGTGCAAGCAGGAAGTTGGTTGCACATGTGCATAGGCGGGAAGCACCGCATAGGCGCCGTCTTTTTGAAAAATTGATTTAGGGGAGCGACCGCTCCCCCTGTGCCCCACCTAGCTACGCCACTGTGCTGGATATCCTCCCATTCTTTCTGTTTGAGGAACATGGTAAATGACAGCACATAAATACTTGAATGGTCTATCTAGTATGCCCAGGAAGGGAAGGGAATGGGACTTATATACTGCCTTTTTGTGGTTTTTCCAACTACATTCAAAGCGGTTTACATATTATATACAGGTACTTATTTGTACCTAGGACAATGGAGGGTTAAGTGACTTGCCCAGAGTCACAAGGAGCTGCAGTGGGAACTGAACCCAGTTCCCCAGGATCAGAGTCTGCTGCACTAACCACTAGGCTACTCCTCCGCTCTTCCCTTAGAAATGGTTAGAATTATACTTGTCACTCCTTGTAGGGCATTCTATCTGCCACTCCACACAGGTTACACACATCTCTATGCCTTTGTTTAGTGTTGTACCTGCTGCCCTGTGCGTTGTTAAAAGTGTAAAGGTCATTAGTTTTGCTTTGATTTCATTCTCTTTCTAGATACAGATGCTCTGTTATCCCACACTTTTGTGAATTCTGTCATTAGGTTTACTGGTCTGTTCAGGAGACTAAGCTTCACATCAGTCTCCTGGAGTTATGGACAGTCTGGAACACATAAAAGCTTTCAGAGGTCAGCTATATGTTGGCGTGTACGCTGCCACCTTCTGGAGAACGTTTCGACAGATGTATATGTGCACAGCTTTGTCTTCGATAGTAATGATGCCTTTCCTCAAGAAGTGTTTTGCCCCTGACACAGCCCTTATGTGGGCAAACACGGCCTGTATTGGGCATTTTTTTGGTTTGTGTATCAACCAATAAAGATTCGTTTGTATCTCCTACTTTTTTTTTCAACAATTTTTATTGATGACACATCAAAATAAACAAAATCAACAAGGAATGAACACAGATTCCAAGATCCCAACATATCTCATAAAATGTAACAATACAGCCGGTCATCAAGCTTTTAGTAATTTTGTCCCCCCCCCCCCCCCCCCCCCCCCCCCCCCCCCCCCCCCCCCACTCACCATTACTAAAACTGTACATTTAAATGTTATTATTATTATTGATGAGGTCCTCAACCAACCCACCAACAAGAGTCAAAATTCACACCTGTTGTACATATGTAACAGAGGTCCCCTAAGCTATCCCTCATCCTGAGTTCCCCCCCCCCCTCCTTCTCCCCCTCAACTAGTCTAAAATCCATTCCTCAACAGTATCAATAAACCAAAATAAAATCCCACCCCTTTCCATAAGTCAACAAAATATCCATACAGGCCACATCCCCCGCCATCCCTCACGCCCCCCCCCCCACCTAAAAAAAATTCCCTAATCTAACCCCTAGAATCCTTCTCATCCCTTCCCCCTCCTATACTACAAATCCCCTATGAAATACCCCCCCATATCTGTGATCTGTAACAAATATCAAACCTACCCCCCCCCCCCGAAACAAAGGGAATTAACAACCATACTTCTATCCCGAGTGTGCAACGATTGAATAAATGGGCCCCAAATGCCCAGAAATTCCTTCCTCCTTTTAGGAGAACCTCTTACTGCCCTTCGCTCAAAAACATCAACTCATGTAATCTATTTCTCCAGTGCCAGAAGTCCAGGAGAGAATCGCCCACCCAATGTATAAACTGGAAGGATAGGGGAGAGGAGAGCTGCCGGCAGTCCGGGAGTGGAAGCAGAGATGCCAGACTGGGATGCGGGCAGGGGAGGGTTAATCATTGATCACAATTAATTTTTATAATCTCAATTAATGATTAGCACATTCATCGCTGCGTTAATCACAATTAACAAAATTTAATAAAATTTTAAAATACAAAGAAACAAAAAAAACCGAACCCACCCTGCCGGGGATGGGTGGAATATTCTTGTAATCCGTTGGGTTGGTCGTAAGCCCTTGAGCCCTGGCCGAGGCCAGCAGAGCACTGACCCAGGCCAAGGGGAGACCGACCCACCACTGCACACCCCAGCTACGCAATACCCCTAACCTACCCTCCCCCGCAGCAACCTCAGGAAGAAACTGAAATAGGCATACAGGCGGGCCTCGCAGCCGAACTGGAAACCAGGCACTCAGAGCCACTCGTGCGGGCCTCACGGCCGAACTGGAACCCAGACACACACAGGGAGGGGTGAAAGAGACCCAGGAGTCCCCCCGGGACCCCAAGGTGCCAGCCACGCGCTGAACACCAGCCACAAGGCAAAGGGAGTAACAAAGGAACCAGAGCGGAGCCACACCCTCCCAGGGGACCAGCGCAGGACAGGGGAACTAAATACAGGAAGCCCCTACAAGCCAGAGACAAGAGCAGCAAACAAAAGAAAAACCCTGGCCCCAGCCAAAAGCCAGGGAAAAGACACAACAGAAGAGAGAGGAAATCTCTGACAGAACACCCAGAAGATAGAGGCAGAGCCACAGCACACAAAGGGTTAAACTTACTGAGCTAGCAGGCAGGCACACCAGGGAGATCCTGAAAAAAACAAACAGAAAGTTCCTGGGAGCACAGCCCCTGCTGAACAAACACACAGCCGGCTTCCCACTGAGAACTGCACACAGAGAGGGAGAGCCCAGTTGGAGGCAGTGAGCTGATTACAGCTCCAAACACACACGCTGCAACCAGCTAACACAAACAGGGACAGGGAAAAGGAATCCCTAAACAGAAACACAGATCAAAGCCAGAGCACAGAGCACGTTCTGACTAAGACCTGCACGGCTTCCTACTAGTCACAAGGAAATATAACGCCAAAGCAGGAAGGGCAGGAGGAAGCAGGCTAAAGTACCCCCCCCCCCCACTGACGTCAGTCAGACCCTGCCAGCCAATCAGGAGTGAAGTCCACCCCCCTTCCCCTGCCAAACCAGCAGAATCATAACATCACCCCCCCCCCCTTCAAGGGCCCCCCCTACTCCGGGCACGAGGTTTAGGTTTATGAGGGAAGAGGCGATGGAACCCTCTGGTCAAGACCGGAGCGTGTACATGAGCAGCATCCTCCCAGGAGTTGTCTGCAGGTCTATATCCCTTCCATGCAATGAGATACTGAAGATGTCCCCGGAAGCGCCACGCATCCAAGACGTCCCGGACCTCATACTTCCCCTGGGAGACAGATACCGCTTGGCTAGTAGGCAAAGCGGGCAAGGCACCTCTTCTCAGAACCACTGGCTTGAGCAGGGACACATGAAACGTGTTATGTACCTGTAACATAGATGGTAACTTCAGCTGATAGCATACACAGTTCACTTGTCTCACAATGGAATACGGTCCCACAAATCGAGGTGCAAAGCGGGAGGATGGTATCTTCAGACGAAGATTACGAGTGGACAGCCACTCCAAGTTGCCCGGCTGGAAGCACGGTTCCACTCTTCAATACTTATCCGCTTGGTGTTTCATACGAGCGTAGGTCACCTGAAGAGCCTTCTGCACCGACAACCAAATCACTTGGAGAGAAGTCACCGCTTCGGCCGCTGCTGGGACATCCGAGTTGGTTTTCAAAGGGGATGGTATCTGAGGATGTCTTCCATACACAATATAAAAGGGCGAAGCACCAGTGACCGAGCTCACCCGGTAGTTATGAGCGAACTTGGCCCAAGGAAGCAGGTGACTCCAGTCATTGTGGTGCTCATTGACATACATCCTCAGGAACTGCTTCAGGCATTGATTAATGCGTTCTGTTTGGCCGTTAGACTATGGGTGATATCCCGACGAAAAGTTCAACTTCACATCCAGGGCTCGATTCAGAGCTCGCCAGAACTTAGAGACAAATTGTACTCCACAATCCGAGGTAATGGATTCCGGCAGGCCATGGAGACGGAAAATAGAGTGGAAGAAATATTGTGCCAGCTTCACTGCCGAAGGCAGGTTAGGCATGGGTTCGAAGTGGGCCATTTTAGAGAACCGGTCTACCACTACCCAAACCACTGTATGCCCGTCTGAATTAGGAAGATCCGTAACAAAGTCCATGGCAATATGGGTCCACTGTCTCTCAGGTACCGGTAAAGGCATCAGCAACCCCTGGGGTCTCCGCCGGTCGGCTTTATGTTGAGCGCATTCCGGACACGCGGCCACAAACTCCTGCACATCCCAATCAAGTGACGGCCACCAATACTGCTGGGAGATAAACCGCTTGGTCCCCAGGATCCCGGGATGTCCCGCCATTCGAGAGGCATGCCCCCATTGGAGCGTCCTTTCTCTCAGCCAGGGTGGCACAAATGTCATCCCTGCAGGTACTGCTAGTGTCATAGCGGGCACAATGGCGTCAGGTTTAATTACATACTGTAGGGGTTCCTCCTCCAGGTCAGCCTCCATGGACCTGGAGAGGGCGTCTGCCTTGGTGTTCTTCGCCGCCGGACGGTAGGTCAGGGTGAAGTCAAAGTGGGAGAAGAATAGTGCCCACCGGGCCTGGCGAGGATTCAGCCTTCTCGCTTCCCGTAAGTAGGTCAAATTGTTATGGTCTGTGGATACCGTGAAGGGCTCCTGTGCCCCTTCTAGCAGGTGACGCCATTCTTCCAAAGCCAATTTAATGGCCAACAGCTCCTGGTCCCCGATGGCATAATTATTCTCAGTGGGGGTATACTTCTTAGAAAAGAAGGCACAAGGGAGAAGTTTCCCACTGGAGTGGGCCTGCGACAGCACTGCTCCTACGCCAACCGATGATGCGTCCACTTCCATGAAAAATTTACTTGCCAGGTTGGGACGGTGTAACACTGGTGCTCCGACGAAAGCCTGCTTAAGGTTTTCAAAGGCCCTACAGCCTCAGGAAACCAGTTGCGGGTGTCAGCATTCTTCTTGGTCAAGGCAGTAAGGGGAGCAGTCAGAGATGAGTAGTTCCAAATGAACTGCCTATAATAGTTTGCGAAACCTAAGAAGCACTGGAGAGCCTTGCACCCGGTGGGCTGCTGCCAGTGCAGGATGGCAGTCAACTTATTGGGATCCATACGCAGCCCGTGGTCCGAAATGATGTAGCCCAGGAAGAGTAGTTCGGAGCGATGGAACTCACATTTTTCCAGCTTCACATAGAGGTGGTTCTCCCTCAACCGTTGCAGTACCACCTTCACATGTTCCAGGTGCTCTTCCTCAGTTCTTGAAAAAATTAAGATGTCATCCAGGTAAACCATCACAAACTTATGCAAGAGATGTCTGAAGATATCATTCATGAAGGCCTGGAAGACGGCTGGGGCATTGGCTAGGCCAAACGGCATTACTAGGTATTCGTAATGCCCATCGCGAGTGTTGAACGCCGTCTTCCACTCATCCCCCTCCTTGATCCGCACGATCAAGGAGGCCCCCCTGAGATCGAGCTTGGAGAAAATCTGGGCCCCCTGGAGGTGGTCAAACATCTCAGAAATCAAGGGTAGGGGGTGTCCTTCCGGATGATAGCATTAAGTCCTCTCTAATCAATGCAGGGACACAACCCCCCGTCTTTCTTTTCCACAAAGAAAAATCCAGCACCCGCTGGCGATTTAGATAGATGAATGAACTCCCGAGCTAGGTTTTCCCAGATATATTGAGACATGGCTTCTGTCTCCGGACGAGACAGGGGGTATACTCGGCCCCGAGGGGGTATGGCGCAATCATAGGAGCGGTGGGAAGGCAGAATCTCTGCTTGGAAAAGACATCTCCAAAGGATTTATATGGCCCAGGTAACATCACATTGGCTTGATCCAGAGGAAGTGTCACAGAGGCTGGTGCAACCTTGTCCAAACATGCTTTCTGGCAGCCCGGGCCCCATGCCGCCAATTCACCCCGGGCCCAATCAATGCAGGGTTTGTGCAGGCAAAGCCAGGGTAATCCCAGGATGATGGACTCAGTGGCCGACAGTAGGCCGTAGAAGGAGATAACTTCCTTGTGTAAGACTCCTACTCGTATCGTTATAGGCACGGTCCTGGAACGTAAGACTCCCCGGACCAGTCCCAAAGCCGCTGAAACAGTGATGGACTGGGGTAATGCCTCAGTGGAAATTTGATGAACCCGCACCAGGTCCGCACTAATAAAGTTGCCTCCCGCACCCGAATCAACTAATGCCTCAAAACAAGGGGTATCCTTAATCGCCAGCAAAACGGGCACCAAAACTTGCGTCCAAGGGGAGACGGACTTCGGCCCTGACCCTGTCTCCCTAGCAGGTTTCAGGGCTGCTGGTTTCCCGATTTCTCTCTCTTCGGGCAATCACGGACAAAGTGCCCCTTCACTCCACAATGCAGGCACAGTCCCTTAGAGCGTCTCTGCTGTCTCTCTTGGGCCATTTGGTCCACTTGCATAGGTTCGGACCCATCTTGCCCACCCGGCGGCTGGAAGGCCGGGTTCTTTGGTGAACTCTTCAAGCTAGCCCCTCCAATCTGCTGACTGACATGATGTTCACAGGCTCGTTCCCTGAAACGGATGTCCACCTGGGTACAGAGGCGGATGAGGTCATTCAGATCTGAGGGCAGCTCCCGACCTGTGAGTTCATCCTAATGTTGGCCGATACCCCATGCCAGAATACCGCAGTAAGGCTTGGATAATCCCAACCTAGCTCTGCGGCAAGGGTCCGATTGGATGGCGTACTCGCTCAGAGAGAGTCGACCCTGATGTAGGTTCAACAGCTGAGTAGCCGCCGAGGAGGACTTCCCAGGTTCCTTGAAACTGAGCCGAAATTGCTTTAGAAACTCTGCCAAGTTATCCAGGAGGGGATCCCTCTTCTCCCAGGCCACAGCGGGTCCCGCCAGTAGGGAGATAATATATGCCACCTTCGCCCGATCCGAAGAAAAATCCCAGGCCTGCAACTCGAAAACAATTTGGCACTGATTGAGGAAGCCCCGCCAGGTCTTACTATCGCCCTTGTATCGAGGAGGCTGAGCCACCCGAATGCCTCAGCCACATGCGAGGGAACCCAGTGGGGTACGAGCCGACGGGCCCTCCGCAGCCCCAGTGACAGTCAGTGAGTCCACGCGCTGACTCAGTGAGTTCACGACTCCTGATACCTGTTGTAGCTGAGCATGCAGTTGCTGGAGCAGCTGCATAGGAGATGGATCGGTCGAGCTCATGGCTTTGAAGTTCTGTAATCCGTTGGGTTGGTCGTGAGCCCTTGAGCCCTGGCCGAGGCCAGCAGAGCGCCGACCCAGGCCAAGGGGAGACCAACCCACCACTGCACACCCCAGCTACGCAATACCCCTAACCTACCCTCCCCCGCAGCACCTCAGGAAGAAAGGGAAATAGGCATACAGGCGGGCCTCGCAACCGAACTGGAACCCAGACACACACAGGGAGGGGTGAAAGAGACCCAGGAGTCCCCCTGGGACTCCAAGGTGCCAGCCACGCCCTGAACACCAGCCACAAGGCAAAGGGAGTAACAAAGGAACCAGAGCAGAGCCACACCCTCCCAGGGGACCAGCGCAGGACAGGGGAACTAAATACAGGAAGCCCCTACAAGCCAGAGACAGGAGCAGCAAACAAAAGAAAAACCCTGGCCCCAGCCAAAAGCCAGGGAAAAGACACAACAGATGAGAAAGGAAATCTCTGACAGAATACCCAGAAGACAGAGGCAGAGCCACAGCACACAAAGGGCTAAACTTACTGAGCTAGCAGGCAAGCACACGAGGGAGATCCTGAAAAAAAAAACAGAAAGAAAGCTCCCGGGAGCACAGCCCCCGCTGAACAAACACACAGCCGGCTTCCCACTGAGAACGGCACACAGAGAGGGAGAGCCCAACTGGAGGCAGTGAGCTGATTACAGCTCCAAACACACACGCTGCAACCAGCTAACACAAACAGGGGTAGGGAAAAGGAATCCCTAAACAGAAACACAGATCAAAGCCAGAGCACAGAGCACGTTCTGACTAAGACCTGCATGGCTTCCTAGTCACAAGGAAATATAATGCCAAAGCAGGAAGGGCAGGAGGAAGCAAGCTAAAATACCCCCCCTGACGTCAGTCAGACCCTGCCAGCCAATCAGGAGTGAAGTCCACCCCCCTTTCCCTGCCAAACCGGCAGAATCATAACAATTCTTAAATGATGTGCAGGATGGGATATTGGGGTCTTCTTGACCTGCTCCTGTCCCTGGTCCAGCTCCCCATTCTGCTGGCCACAGCCGCACAGCATGGTTGATCCTAACAGTCGCTACCAGATTACAGTCTCGGGACCAAACCTAGTTGAGCTCAGAGCTTTGCTCCACAGCCCCCAGTCGCACTTAGTGCCACTTTGTGCGGCTTTGGCTCAGTCCTGCAGGGCCTTGCCTGAGGGGTACAGGTCCCTATTCCCCCACTCCTCTTCTCTTGCCTGTTTAAACTGTTTGGGAATATTCCCCATAGGCTCCCCTGCAGCTCCCAGGCTTTCCAAAACTGCTCCTTTTGGCAGCACATACATCAAATAACAGAATTGCCAAGGGGGCCCCATCTTTGAAAGGGAGATTTAAGCCATGCCCCCAGATCCACCCCACTCTTATTAACGCCATTTCCTTCTGCCAATGGAAGAGGATGCTTCTTAGCACAGTGGTGTATCTACAATACAGTGAACACCCCCCCCCCCCCCCAGGAGAAAAATTAAATTCCATTTTTCCCAAGATACTACGGATTGGGGGGGGCCCTTTCAGACCTCCAATAAACAACCCTGCCAAAAGCAAACATATTCCAGACCTGTACAGGAAATCTATCATAGCAATAGAAACTGAAATACAAAATATCAGATATGCACATTTCCCAAAGCTGACATCTTATAATTAATAAATTTAGAAAAAAATAATTTTTCTACCTTTGTTGTTGGTTCAAGTGTCTCTTTTCTGCTTTTCTATTTTTTTTTAACTCTCTTCCAAGCTCTTGTCCTTTCCATCAACAGGCAGGGAGGCACTCGCTGTCTTCCTCTGGCAACAGAAGCGTGCCTTCTATTTCACTGGATGGAAAGGCATTTGCAGCAGTTTTCAGCCGCCTACCTAGTGGAAACTCAAAATGGGAAAGCGAGTTTCTGCAGCAGGATGGGAGCTGGTGCTGGACACTTTCCACCTGGTAACTTGAAGGTGCAGCTCCCTAATAGATCTCATGGTGACACATCACATTGTCAGAGTTTCCAGGTTTTTTGGCAGAAAATGGAAAGTCGGTTCAGATAGTATAGCTGCTCTTCTTCAGCCTTGGCTGGAGTCAGCCCTGCTTTGTGTTCCTGCCGTCATTGTGGGTTGGTCATTGATTTGCTCCGGATTGGCCCAGGAGACCGGTGTATGTGGGCTTGATTCGTTGTCTAGTGGGAAACCATTTGTCTTCCTCTGAGTCACGGACTCCTCCATTAGGATCCCATTCGGATGAAGGATCCCTCCTGCTTTGGTCCATAGCCTGGCTCTTGAGAAGCCAAAATGGAGAAGGAAAGGATATGCTAGCAATATCACTGCAACTTTACAAGTGTGAGGTAGGGGGAATTCCCCCTACCTTACACTTGTGGCTCTGGACAACTCTCTCCCCTCCAATCCTAGTCTGTCACTGTATTTCTATTATACCAGGAAAAAAAAACAACCCTATTTTTAAATGCTCAGCTAAACTTGTGATCTCATAATCTGTGTTTCCTAACTAACTGCTTAGTGGCTATTTCTAATTGATATCTGTATTCTATGTAACTGATTTTAAAACTGCTTATTGGCTATTTGTATTTGATAGTTGATAATCTGAGAACTGGATTTAACAAGTGCTTTAAAATCGGTAGTAGTTTCTCTTGTGTTTTTATTTTTCCCTTCTGCGTCCATACTGTGTGGAATTCCTCCCCTCCCCCATCTGCTTTTGTTGTAAGGTAATTGCATAGCACAGGTGGAGCTTCTCTCTCCACCTGGTTTGTCTCTACACAGAACAGAAGCTGGACGGATTTGGGTGCTCTCAGATGAGAATATTTTCTGATTCCCCCTACCTTACACTTGTGGCTCTGGGCATTTCAATGCTGTTCTAGAGATAGGTTACAGCAAACACATTCCATAGGTCTTACGCTTAAGCCCACTCACCCTGCCCCACAACCCACCCACCCCAAGACTGACACTTCCTATATAGCTTTACCAAATATACTACATATCATAAATTAACCCCACCCTAATTACAACCCCATCATAGTACACCTGTTCATACCCATTTCAACAAATCAAGATGACTTTTATTCTCTGTAATAATTGTGGTGCTTTAGTTTCAAGACCAAGCTTCTGGAGACTTAAAACTTGTCCTATCTGTCTTCAGCTTGCTAGTTTAAAACAGGAGCTTAGCAAAGTAAAGCAGGAATTGAATGCACTTAAAGCAACTTCTAGGACTGCACAAAATCATACTGCACAGAATCATACCAAATTCTCACCACTGCCTCAAAGGATAATACCACCTAAGAATAGATGGTTCACAGTAGGCTCAGGCAGGCTTCGTTATGTGACACAGAAACATCCGCCCTCACAAGTTTTGCCCCTACAGAATTCTTTTGCTCCACTACAGCACTGTGATGCTCCTGAAAATAAAACTGAGGCGGAAGAAAAAGAAAAAGCAAAGAAGGTGGAACAAAAAGATATGAAGGTACCCAAAGAGAAAAGACGCCCCCAAATCACTAAAACCGAAACACATACTTGGAAATGTAGATGGAAAGTGATGACCACAAATGCTCGCAGTCTAAGCAATAAAGTTCATGACCTTCATGCCCTAATCTTGGAGGCAGACTTGGACATAGTTGCAATCACAGAGACATGGCTCAATGGTTGGGATGCAAACATACCAGGCTATAATCTTTTTAGGAAGGATAGAGAGGGGCGTAAAGGTGGAGGAGTAGCTCTGTATGTGAGAAATGATATCACAGCGACTGAAATGACAGGGAACTGGGGAAAGGAAGAAGCGATATGGATCACCTTAAAAAGAGAGGATAGAACCTCTGTCCATGTGGGTGTTGTCTACATACCCCCGACACAATTGGAGGACCTAGATAAAGATCTGATCGCTGATATTCAAAAGTTGGGGAAGAAAAGAGAGGTGCTGTTGTTGGGAGATTTCAATCTGCCGGATGTAGATTGGAAGGTTACGTCTGCGGAATCGGAAAGAAGTAGAGAGATCGTGGATGCTTTTCAAAGTGCTTTGCTCAGACAAATGGTGTCAGAACCCACAAGGGAGGGAGCGACGCTAGATCTGGTACTCACAAATGGGGCTAATGTGTCAAATGTCCGAGTGGGTGCCCACCTGGGCAGCAGTGACCATCAAACGGTTTGGTTTGATATGACGGCTGAAGAGGAGGGTGGCCACTCAAAACTCAAAGTCCTGGATTTCAAACATGCTGACTTTAGTAAAATGGGGGAATACCTGAGGAAGGAGCTGATGGGATGGGAGGAAATACAAGAAGTGGAAGGACAGTGGTCCAGGCTGAAAGAAGCTATAAATAGGGCCACAAACCTTTATGTAAGGAAAGTAAATAAAAGCAAGAGAAAAAGGAAACCGATATGGTTCTCCAAGCAAGTGGCTGAGAAAATAAAGGCTAAAGAGTTGGCGTTCCAGAAATACAAAAAAACTCAAGAAAAGGGACACGAGGAGGAATACCGGATGAAACTGAAAGAAGCCAAGAGAGAGATACGTCTGGCGAAAGCGCAAACGGAAGAACAAATGGCTAGAAATGTAAGGAGGGGTGGCAAAAGTTTCTTCAGGTATGTTAGTGAAAGGAGAATGACTAAAAAGGGAATTGTGAGACTAAAAGATACTGCGAACCGCTATGTGGATAATGATGAAGAAAAAGTAAATTTGCTAAATAGATACTTCTGTTCTGTTTTCACAGAAGAAAATCCTGGAGAAGGACCGCGATGGACTGCAAAAAGTACAAATGAGATTGAAGTGGATAGAGCACCGTTCACGGAAGAGAGTGTGTATGAACAACTTGAAAAGCTAAAGGTGGACAGAGCCATGGGACCGGATGGGATCCACCCTAGGATATTGAGGGAGCTCAGAGAGGTTCTGGCGGGTCCTCTTAAAGATTTGTTTAATAAATCCTTGGAGACGGGAGAGGTTCCGAGGGATTGGAGATCGGCGGATGTGGTCCCTCTTCACAAAAGTGGTGATAGGGAAGAAGCTGAAAACTACAGGCCGGTAAGCCTACTTCGGTTATTGGAAAAGTAATGGAAGCGATGCTGAAGGAAAGGATAGTGAATTTCCTGGAAGCCAATAAGTTGCAAGATCCGAGACAACATGGATTTACCAAAGGGAAATCGTGCCAAACGAACCTCATTGAATTCTTTGATTGGGTGACAGGAGAATTGAATCAGGGACGAGCTATGGACGTAATCTACTTAGATTTCAGCAAAGCTTTTGACACGGTTCCCCACAGGAGGCTCTTAAATAAACTGGATGGGCTGAAGATAGGACCCGAAGTGGTGAACTGGATTAGGAACTGGTTGACGGACAGACGCCAGAGGGTGGTGGTGAATGGAATTCGCTCGGAGGAGCGAAAGTTAAGTAGTGGAGTGCCTCAAGGATCGGTGCTGGGGCCGATTCTGTTCAATAATTTGTGAGTGACATTGCCGAAGAGTTAGAAGGTAAAGTTTGCCTATTTGCGGATGATACTAAGATCTGTAACAGAGTGGACACCCCGGAGGGAGTGGAAAACATGAAAAAGGACCTACGGAAGCTAGAAGAATGGTCTAAGAATGGTCTAAGGTTTGGCAATTAAAATTCAATGCGAAGAAATGCAAAGTGATGCACTTAGGGAGTAGAAATCCACGGGAGACGTATGTGTTAGGCGGGGAGAGTCTGATAGGTACGGATGGGGAGAGGGATCTTGGGGTGATAGTATCTGAGGATTTGAAGGCGACGAAACAGTGTGACAAGGCGATGGCCCTAGCTAGAAGGTTGTTAGGCTGTATAGAGAGAGGTGTGACCAGCAGAAGAAAGGGGGTGTTGATGCCCCTGTATAAGTCGTTGGTGAGGCCCCACCTGGAGTATTGTGTTCAATTCTGGAGGCCGTATCTTGTTAAGGATGTAAAAAGAATTGAAGCGGTGCAAAGAAAAGCTACGAGAATGGTATGGGATTTACGTTACAAGACGTATGAGGAGAGACTTGCGGACCTGAACATGTTCACTCTGGAGGAAAGGAGAAACAGGGGTGATATGATACAGACGTTCAAATATTTGAAAGGTATTAATCTGCAAACGAACCTTTTCCGGAGATGTGAAGGCAGTAGAACGAGAGGACATGAAATGAGATTGAAGGGGGGCAGACTCAAGAAAAATGTCAGGAAGTATTTTTTCACGGAGAGAGTAGTGGATGCTTGGAATGCCCTCCCGCGGGAGGTGGTGGAAACGAAAACGGTAACGGAATTCAAACATGCGTGGGATAAACATAAAGGAAATCTGCTCAGAAGGAATGGATCCTAAGGAGCTTAGACGAGATTGGGTGGCAAAGCCGGTGGCGGGAGACGGAGATGGTGCTGGGCAGACTTATACGGTCTGTGCCAGAGCCGATGGTGGGAGGCGGGACTGGTGGTTTGGAGGCGGGGATAGTGCTGGGCAGACTTATACGGTCTGTGCCCGGAAAAGGACAGGTACAAATCAAGGTAAGGTATACACAAAAAGTAGCACATGTGAGTTTATCTTGTTGGGCAGACTGGATGGACCGTGCAGGTCTTTTTCTGCCATCATCTACTATGTTACTATGTTACTGCAACTTTACTTATGGGGCAAAAACACTCAACTTTAGCTGCATATGCTTGTGTCTGGTGAATTTTGAAGCATGATGCCCTGAATGGGTGTCTCTGTTTCGGGCCTCACTGCCACACATATTTTTTTTTGTTACATTTGTACCCCGTACTTTACCACTCATGGCAGGCTCAATGTGACTTACAGGTACTTATTTGAACCTGGGGCAATGGAGGGTCAAGTGACTTGCCCAGAGTTACAAGGAGCTGCCTGTGCCTGAAGTGGAAATTGAACTCAGTTCCCCAGGACCAAAGTCCACCACCCTAACCACTAGGCCATTCCTTCTTGAAGGATGATCTTTGCAAGGTCTCGCTTATAACTCTTTAAGGTTTAGTTGGTGGCTCATTCCTGTTACTGGGATTAGATTCTGGATTGCTCATTCTTTTCTCATAAAGATGGGGTTCATTTCTTGAAAGGGGCTCATTGTCTTAGGCCTTCTCTTGATTGTCCTTGTCCTGAGTGGAACCTTAGGATGGTCTTTGTGGGCTCTTAAAAAAAAGGCTCCCTTTGAAGCAGGCTACTTTGAAAGATCTTCCATTTAAATCTATCCATCTAGTAGTTGTTGCCTCAGTTCATAGAGTTTGAGCTACAGGCATGGTCAGACAGAGATCTGTTCCTTCCTTTTGTCGGTTTCAAGAGTGACTATTTGTATCTTTCCTTCTTGTCTTCATAGGATGGTTTTGGCTTTTCATCTTAGCCAGCCTCTTTTTATGCTCTCTTTTAAGGAAAGAGATTCCTGGTTTTCTTCTTATCTCTCCCAGCATACATTTAGTATATACTCTGGTGGATCCTCCTCTACTTCTATCCCACTGTCAGTTGGTGTACCTCAGGGATCTGTCTTGGGACCTCTTCTTTTCTCCATCTATATCTCATCCCATGGTTTTCAGTATCATCTTTACGCTGATGACTCCCAGATCTACCTCTCCACACCAGAAATCTCAGCCGAAATCCAGGCCAAAGTATCAGCCTGCCTGTCTGACATTGCTGCCTGGATGTCTCAGCGCCATCTGAAACTAAACATGACCAAGACTGAACTTCTTATCTTTCCCCCTAAACCAACCTCTCCTCCTCCCCCATTCTCTATTTCTGTGGATAACACTCTCATCCTTCCTGTCTCATCAGCTTGTAAAGCTTGGGGTCATCTTCGACTCCTCCCTCTCCTTCACTGCACATATTCAGCACACTGCTAAAACCTGTCGTTTCTTTCTCTATAATATTACCACAATTCGCCCTTTCCTTTCTGAGCACACTACCAGATCCCTCATCCACACTCTTATCACCTCTCACTTAGGCTATTGCAACTTGCTTCTCACAGGTCTCCAACTTAGCCATCTCTCTCCTCTTCAATCTGTTCAAAATTCTGCACGACTAATATTCCGCCAATGTCGTTATGCTCATATTAGCCCTCTCCTCAAGTCACTTCACTGGCTTCCTATCTGTTTCCGCATACAGTTCAAACTCCTCTTATTGACCTATAAGTGCATTCACTCTGCAGCTCCTCAGTACCTCTCCACACTCATCTCTCCCTACATTCCTCCCCGAAAACTCCATTCACTGGGTAAATCTCTCTTATCTGCACCCTTCTCCTCCACTGCTAACTCCAGACTCCGTTCCTTTCATCTTTCTGCACCATATGCCTGGAATAGAGTTCAAGCTCCATCTCTGGCCGTCTTCAAATCTAAGCTAAAAGCCCACCATTTGATGCTGTTTTAACTCCTAACCCTTATTCACTTGTATTTTATCATCCTCACTTTAATATTCCCTTATCTCTTGTTTGTACTGTTTGTCTGTCCTAATTAGACTGTAAGCTCTATCGAGCAGGGACTGTCTCTTCAAGTTCAAGTGTATAGCGCTGCATACGTCTAGTAGCGCTATAGAAATAATAAGTAGTAGTAGTAGTATTGCAGGATGGATTTTCACTTGCTTTTTTGTCTTGATGTTCATCGATTGCTTCTCCAGTATTTGCAAGTTACCAATGTTTTCAGGTGATCTGATCATCTTTTTGTTCTATTTTTAGGCTCGAATCTGGGTCATGCAGCATCTAAGGTGCCTATTTCTTGCTAGATTAAGGCGGCGATTGCTTCTGCAAACCTTCTTTCCAGCAAGCAGCTGCCGGCTTCTCTTTGAGCATATTCTGCTAGGCCCTAGCGACCTTTTGATGGAATCATGATTTTTTCCCGTGGAGGAGTGGCCTAGTGGTTAGGGTGGTGGACTTTGGTCCTGAGGAACTGAGTTCAATTCCCACTTCAAGCACAGGCAGCTCCTTGTGACTCTGGGCAAGTCACTTAACTCTCCATTGCCCCAGGTACAAATAAGTACCTGTATACAATATGTAAGCCACATTGAGCCTGCCATGAGTGGGAAAGCACAGGGTACAAATGTAACAAACAAACAAACAAAAAATAAATAAATAAATAAGGCATATGTAAAGAAACTGCTTGGTCTTCACTGCCTCCTTTTTTCAAGCATTATCATCTGGATATTGTGGCTTGAGCAGACTTTTCTTTCCCCTGTTTGGTGCTCTCCACAGGAATTTTGAATTCCCACCCTACATAAAGACTGCTTTGCTACATCCCACAAGTCTCTGGATTCATTTGCTGCAGGTGCTAAGGAAAGAGAAATTATGTCATACCTGATCAGTAAATTAATCCAGAACCCCACTCTTCTTCAGTGTTATGTTCTCATGGTTTGTTCATTTCTCAGTTTAGGGTAATGGCTCATTTTGGAGCTGAAAGATTTAGCTGTTTTCTACTGTTCATGCTGCTGCTCTGTGAGAAAGAGGAACTATTACGACTCTTTATTCCTTCTGCTTTGTTATGAGAAATAGTGTCTAACCAAGGAGCATACATACCATCCTGTAATTCGTCACCTGCTGGTAAATGGTCACAACCCACAAGTCTCTGGATTTATCTGCTGCAGTTAAAGGAAAGAAAATTATCAGGCAAGACATAATTTTTCCTTTTCTTTTTGTTAGAATTATTGCTTCTTGTTGGCCTTGCCTTTGCAAGTCCCTATTGACCGAAGTTACTCACCTGTACTGGATGTTCTCCAAGGAAAGCAGGACATATGTTCTCATATACTCTCCCCCCCCCCCCCCCCCATACACACACCCCCATGACTTATATTCTCTATGCTTTTTATATAATTGTGGGTCCCGTGCAAGTTGAGCAGTCGAGAAGACATGTGCCTGCACAGTAGACCTGCAATAAGCTTCCAGAAAAGGAACACTGGGCAGCATCTGTGCTGGGGCTCCGCAGATGACATTACCCAGATGTGAGAACATATGTCCTGCTGTCTTCAGAGAACACCTGCATCAGGTGAGTATCTTCACTTTTCCTCAATTCTTGCAACTCGCTGGATTCTAGAAACTTCATTATACTGTTCTTCAGCAGTGCTTCCATTATTTTTCCAACCACCAAAGAGAGGCATAGTGGCCTGTAGTTTCCCACTTTTTCTCTGTCATCATTTTTATGAACAAGGACCACATCTGCTATTCTCCCATCTCCAAGGATTTATGAAACAAATCTTTAAGAGGACCTACCAGAACTTTGAGCTCCCTTGATATCCTGAGATATATTTCTTCTGGCCAATGGCTTTGTCCGCTTTCAGTTTTTCAATTTGTTCCTTGCCCCATTTTAGGACCGAACATAAACTTTTTGTGTGGATTCCACACCAATTTACGCAAGTAAATAATGATTATCTAATTACTGCCAATAATTGCTTGTTAAAAAGCCAATTATTGACATTAATTGGCTTGTTATTCACTTAAATTATGCACACAAATTGAATATGTGCCCATAATTGTGTGCGCAATTTATGGCAACTTTTATAGAATTAGGAGGATAATAGCTAATAAGAACACATTTGTCATATGAAACATTGAATTTTGAAATCTTTTGTATTCTCTCATGTTTTACAGATTCTTTTTCTTTTCTTTTTTTTTTAACCCTGGAAGTTTCCTCCTACTCCTTTATACATTCATCTTAGTTGCAGCCAGTGTTGGGATGTGGCACCATGAGCATTCATTTGAAACTGCCTGGAGATTTTCTCCTGTTTTCTATCCCCACCTCCTTAACATGCCTAGTTTGGTCATTCCAGTGATGATCCTTGACTGGGGGCCCTTCTAGAACCCACAAACATCAGTCTGGCTAAAAGGCATTTCCCTCAACCAATGACCATGATGCCCTCTACTTAGCTGCCTATGAATACTAACCCGGGGAGCAGAAGATCGTACTAGGGGATTGACTGTAAGATCAGTATGGCAGTGAGGCTGGCTCTTCTTTCTCTTCTATTTAATCATTTTCTCTTTTTGGTTGCCATTATTTTTCTTAAAATGATTTCACTTGAATTCCCTCTTTTTTCATAAAAGCCTGACCTAATATGACAGAATAGGAAATTGCCAATTTATGGTTTTCTAAATCCATTTGATTATTATAAAATCACACAAAGATTTATATAATGTCCTGATAATATCTTTTTACTGTTTTCTCTTTTCCATTATTGATATTCTAGATTTTTGTATTTTTTTCTCAATGTTTCTGTCTCCTGTCTGGATTTTCTATTTTGACTACAATATGAATCCTTTCTTTTAGATTCTCTTTCCCTAATTCTCTTTCTTCTTCTTTTTCTTTTCATGCAGTATTAAAAACAAGCCTTGAAAAAATACAGCAAGATCCACAATCCAGGGCCTGCGATATTCAGCAGACTCAAAGTACAGATGACATCAGAGCCTATTCTGTTCCAAAGATGACATATCCCTTCCATACAGAGGAAACAAAGTTATACACTATACAACCAGAGGAGGAACTGAAGTGTCTTTCAGAGTCAGAGAAATCATCATCTCCCACACAGCCACGGAAGACCCTAAAATACCCCACAAAGTTTGAAGAGAATTTATGCCCCACAAGCCTGAAGAGAAAGTATACATCTTCCACAAAGCTTGTGGATAATGTGAAACAACCTGAACAGAAAGGGGAAATCTGAAATGTATAACAGAATTAACAAAAAATCAAAAATGTTCTTCAAACCTGAGAAATGCACTGACATGTGCTAAAAAGCCAGAAGAGAAGTTTTGTCCAAGTGAACCATGCTGCTCAAAAGATCAACTCATTTGATAACCCTTGCCTAGAGGAAAGGCTGATAAGCAATTCTGGGGGGGAGGGGGGGGGGGGGGACAATAGCATTGAAACAGTACGCACTCTGACAGACATTTATCACCAAAAGTACCCCTTTATAGTTGCTAACAGTAGTAATCAACTACTCCTGAACTGTTGCTTCTTTATGCTGTATGGTGAACAGAAAGCAAGTGCTGAATCTGCAGGAATCTGTGTAGCAAGGAAACAGCCAGCTATGCCGTGAGAGTGAAAACACAGCGGTGGTGAAGAACCTGGGTATGGGAACTGGAAGGACTTGGCCTATCAAGTAGATGTGTCACTTACTGGGTTGGATGAATTCCAGGAATGGTTTGAAGAATTGAAAGCAGATTTAGCGGCTGCCAGAGCTGATATCGTGACCTTGTGGACAGACCTGCGTACCGATATGTAGATCGAGCATGTGCACAGACCTCTTGGTGCCATGTCATTTACAGCTAATGAGATGAACCAAGCCATCTCATTACAGAAGCTTAGGAAACTGGAGATAATAGGAGATATTATTGCAGAGATATTATTGGCAAGTTGAGAAAGGAGCAGATATGATATCAAAGGACATTTCCTTTCAGGCTGAGCTTTGGAGTACAAGGAAAAAACTGTTGAGTGTCCACAAGGAAGTCTTGCAGACCCTGGGAAGCTGATCATCGGAGGAAATCATGGAGGAGGCCCCAAAAATGAAAGAGATAACACCACAATGGCAAAGGGTCAACACCAGGAAAGTCCACCTCCTGCAGACAACCTAAACAACCCCTATGGGAGACGCGAGGGGTTAAATGAACTGCCAACAGGCATTCTTTTACAGTTGATCATATGGCATATCATGTCCTTATATGCTCCTTCAGATCATATCCTATTAGAACACGTCGCAACAGGGGGTATTGATGTTTTTTTTAATACTAATTCATAGTGATCACATTTTGCATAATTTATGCTGATTAGTTTGAGCCTGTATTGTTTAGGGTGCCTGGTTATGATTTGGATTGAATGATATTACTAGGTGCCAGGGGGGAGAGGGGTGTGGAGTCCTTCCTCTTATTCCCATTCATCAAATTTAGCTGGGAGAGAACTGAGCTAGGGGGATGATTGGGGTGGGGGAATGGGAAGGGTTGAAGGAAGTGGGTTTTACAGAGGGAAAGAGGAGATGTGAGGGAGAGTAGGAGGATGTTTCTCGGGATGATGTACATGATGTTAATATGTACTTATTTCAAATGTTATTGCATCACAGTTTATGGTTCTGTTAGCTTTTTCCTTACTTAATAGGAGAAAGTAAGGTGATGACAATGAATGTAAAAGGTCTTAATTCCCCATATAAGAAACAATGTCTGTTTAAAGAGATTTCCAAGTTGTCCATTTCCATATGCTTAATGTTTGTGCAGCGCTGCTGCGTACGCCTTGTAGCGCTATAGAAATGCTAAATAGTAGTAGTAGTAGTAGTAGGTAACCCACTTTAGAAAGGATGAGAAAATGCTATATCTTAAGAACTATCCATAACTATCCATTTTGTTTTTTTGATTCTCTTCCTAAGAAAAAGCCCAAGGGGTGGGGATATTGATATTTAAGGATTTTCAAGGTTAGATTTTATGCAGTGTACCTGACCTGCAGGGTCAGTACTTGGCTCTAAAATTGGATATTTAAGGGGAGGTTTATAACATGGTCTTTGTGTATGCACATAATCATCATCAAAAAGATTTTTATTCTATGTTGGAGACTCAACTATTGGCATTGGGGGCAGGCAATTGGATAATAGGAGGCAGTTTTAATTTAACCCTTCTCCAAAAGTTGGAAAATACATCTACAATCCATTATAGCAGGAAGGTAAGACTGGGCCGCAGCTTTATTAAATAAATTCTCACATAAATTATTTCAACACTTTAACTTCTCAAACTCTGTTCAGTCATTGATTTACAAAATGGTTAAATTTTTAACTACATGACTAAATGGTAACTTCCTAGTCCAGTCGTTTTAACTGACATTGGCCATATGAGACCCCTACAGTGACACCAGGGGCCCTTTTATGACTAGAGTTTCCTTATATTCAGACAACTATTTGTTTTAAAATCTTCCAAAGGGCAATTGTTCTTAAGGGCCTGAATATCTGCATCTAGTTCGTCCTTCAATTTGTTGGATTTCACAAGGCTACTCTCAATAATGAGCAACATTAAATCACATGAGCACTTGTTCAAAATGTGGTTCCACTTGTCCATAAACTCACTGTCATCAGTGAATACCTGTGGTGCTTTGTTTATTCTCAATCCTCGTGGAATACGTTCCACCTTACAATACTCAACTAGTATTCCACTGTTCATTTCCATTTTAATGATGGCTTTATTCTTGGAAATCACATCATTCCAAATATTGCTGGTGACAACAGTCTCTAAGTTTGAAAATTCTGTAGGTAATTTAAATAGATCACTGGCCTGTTCCATAGAGAAACTGTACGCTGAGTGCCAAGAATTAGTAGACATACTGATTAGAATCAGATAACTAAGTCAATAGACAGTATGGACTGTTAATCCTGCTAAGGTAATCTAATACAAAAAAACTGAAAAACAGCCAAACACAATCTCAAAGGGTCATATGAAAAGAGATTGCACAGCAATAGCTAACTAGTGGGAAATACCCTCAGAAACCAAGGTCTTTGCCAAGGTCTGAACACCAGGACACTGATATCTACATGAGATTTTTTGTGCCTGTGATCTTGTCTCATTCATAGGGTATAATATCCCACCTGTTTTCAAACAAAACTATTCACAACAAAACTAATGATTTGAAAAACATAATCAAAAATGATCTCATCTCATGGTTTCCAATATCATCTTTATGCTGATGACACCCAGCTTTATCTCTCCACACCAGACATCACTGCGGAAACCCAGGCCAAGATATCGGCCTGCTTATCCGGCATTGCTGCCTGGATGTCCAACCGCCACCTGAAACTGAACATAGCCAAGACCGAACTTATTGTCTTCCCACCCAAACCCACTTCTCCTCTCCCTCCACTCTCTATCTCAGTTGATAACACCCTCATCCTCCCCGTCTCATCGGCCCGTAACCTCGGAGTCATCTTCGACTCCTCCCTCTCCTTCTCTGCGCATATCCAGCAGATAGCCAAGACCTGTCGCTTCTTCCTCTATAACATTAGGAAAATTCACCCTTTCCTCTCCAAGCACATCACCCAAACTCTCATCCACTCTCTCATTACCTCTCGCCTTGACTACTGCAACCTACTCCTCACTGGCCTCCCACTTAGCCATCTATCCCCCCTTCAGTCCGTTCAGAACTCTGCTGCATGTCTTATCTTCCGCCTGGACCGAAATACTCATATCACCCCTCTCCATAAGTCACTGCACTGGCTTCCGATTAGGTACCGCATACAGTTCAAGCTTCTCCTACTAACCTACAAATGCACTCGATCTGCAGCCCCTCCCTACCTCTCTACCCACATCTCCCCCTATGTTCCTACCCGTAACCTCCACTCACAAGACAAATCCCTCCTTTCAGTACCCTTCTCCACCACCGCCAACTCCAGGCTCCGCCCTTTCTGCCTCCCTCACCCCATGCTTGGAATAAACTCCCTGAGCCCATTCGCCAGGCCCCCTCCTGCCAATCTTCAAATCCTTGATCAAAGCCCACATCTTCAATGTCGCCTTCAGCACCTAACCACCATACCTCTATTCAGGAAATCGAGACTGCCCCAACTTGACATTTCGTCCTTTAGATTGTAAGCTCCATTGAGCAGGGACTGTCCTTCTTTGTTAAACTGTACAGCGCTGCGTATCCCTAGTAGCGCTCTAGAAATGTTAAGTAGTAGTAGTAGAATTCCAACAAACATGAGTCAAATGAGAGCCAGGAAAGGGAATGACAAAGCCAAAAAGAAAACCTATCCCAAACTAACTGAGTGGATGTACAATCAGGATACACCTGCAAACATAAATGCCATGCAAACAACTTAATAGGTGAAGGTGACTTGATCAAACACTGAGCCCACCAGTGTGCCTCCACCCTTGCCAAATTGTCCACGACCTCTCTATCTGGAATGGAAACATCCGAAAGCCGGGTATGAACCTCCACAGTGGCTACAACCATGTCAGTAATTACATCCTGTTCAATCACAATGCCCTGCACTGAAATGGAAACAAAAATTGCCTCCTTCCCCACTCGCTCTGGAGGGTAATGGAAAGGAAGAACTTGTTCCATGCAGTGATCTGGACATAGGATGTCCCAAGGAGAACCCAGAAATCGCTCACTGAGCCCCCACCCCCCAAATGCTCCAAAGGCAGATCCTGAATGAAAGGAGCCGACCTTCGAGGAGGTTATTTCCATGATCCATAGGTCAACATCACGAAAACCCCAATGCTCAGCCTGGTCCTTGGTCAAACTACACCGAAAATGCTCATCATAATTGATCAAAGACCATCCACCATTTGTACGACATGCATGCAAAATTAAATCAGAATACTTTAACAACTGAGGATAAAGCACGGGTCAAGCCTCCTCTAACACACACTGGCATAAATATGAAAAGCCAGCATCCAACTGAATATTGTTTTTGGGACCCTCGCTTTCCTTCCCTTACCCTCATCCTTAGAACTATCCCGCTTTTTATCAGACCCCTCCTGCTCCCTAGACAACAAGGAAAATATATCAACATATTTCACCCTCAAAATCTTACGACACAATTTTTGAGACAGCTGAAAATCCAAGGGTGCTATTGTACAGAGTGTATGACCCTGGCGTCATACTGGAGCCACTAGGAACAATGCCATGCTACACATGAGGCAAATCCTGAGAGGATGATTTTGCATAATTAACAAATATATTAATTTAAACTTTAAAAGATAAGTTACCAGAAAACACAAGTCCTAGAGATGCCTTTCTATTCTTTTCAAAAATGAAGCCAGTCGGTGCCGAATTACCCTCAGCAAGCAATTAGCCGTACCCTCATCCAATCCCAAAAGTCCGCAGTAATTCAGGACTTGGCAAAATAATCATGGCGATGACACACATGATGTAGCAAATCCATTATTTTCGTTCATTTCCACACTTTACAAAAGGCCTTCCCGTCAATTTAATCAACCTCCAAAATTTCGCCACAATCGGTGACAGCCTAGTTTGTCACTGCTCTCCCCCCCACCCCCAATAAGCTGCAGCCTCTTCAGCCACCCAAACATGGCCTCCAAAATATCATGAATACTGCTAATAAAAATATCCTGCCCATTTTCAGACAATTGGATTCCATCTGACCGATCAGGACCATTAGCAGAAATCAATTTGTGGGTATGAACCAAACCCCCTAAACCCACAATAAGCGGTACCTCAGAAATCACATGATTTTGAAGGTGTTCAGTAGCTGCTACTTTCCTCGCCTCCTTCCACACACCAAATGAGGGAGGATACAAGACCACAATAAACATGCAGAAGGAAAAGAACTTTTCACCACAGCCAAATCCTGGTTCATATAATGAATTAAATCAATCCCTTTCACCCGGCATAAGTCATTCCCCCTAAATGAACTAGGCATCAGCTGATCCCACAGCATCCCACGAATCCCCAGCCAGTGAATTTGAATGCCTTGTTCTGTGAAGCCAAAGTTCGCTCCCCACTGGGACTCAACTGCCCCCTTCTGGACCCAGAATACATTCGAATGTACCAAGAGCCAAACGCAGAAATCAGGAAGAAAAAAACTCTGAAAAAGAAACTCAGAAAATAAATTAACAAACATAGAATCAATAGAACATTGCATGTAACCCAACAAATGGTGGGAATGACAGCACCTCAAATGGCGAATAACATAAGGGCAACCCCCCCCCCCCCCTCACTGTGCAGGAGATGAAGCCATCCCAATACGAAATGAGTAAGTCCCCAAATGGAAAGGCTCAAAACCCAAATAATGAAGATCCACCCGTAAAACAGCAGCAAACTGAAAATGAGTCAAAGGACTCCAGTTCTCATATACCAGCCAAAGTAAACCACCAGGCGGACGTATCTAGACATAAGACAGAGCACAACGTACTGTGCAAGCCACCAATCCAGCAGAAGTTCGCAGATGTACCCAGGTACCCCTAACCGCCTGGTCTGCCTTAGAACGTTGAAGCTTCAAACACAAACTCCTAGGCCAGTGATGGCGAACCTATGGCACGCATGCCAGAAAGGGAATGCAGAGCCCTCTCTGTTGGCATGCGCGCCCTCGCCTCAGCCAGAGTCGTACTGCAGCTCATAGGCGCCGACTCCGTGGGTGCTGTGGGTGCTCGAGCACCCCCAGTATTCACGCACCGGAAGTTCGCTCCCTCCATCCCTCCGAGTTCTAGGGTCGTCGTCCGTCCATCCCGCCCAGTTTCAGGGTCCTCCCTCCGAGTTCCAGGGTCGTCACCCCTCCCTTCCAGTTCCAGGCCCCCTCCCTTCGAATTTGAAAAATCATCTTGACTTACCTCATTCTGGTTACGGCGGCCGGCAGCAGCAGTAAGAGGCATGCAGCCTCGGCCCTTCTCTCTCTCTCTCAGCTCTGGTCCCGCCCTTGCAGAAACAGGAAATGAGGGTGGGACTAGAGCTGAGAGGGAGAAAAAGGCCGAGCCTGCACGCCTCTTACCGCTGCTGCTGGCCGCCGTAACCCCTACGAGGTAAGTCAAGATGATTTTTTTAATTGGAAGGGAGGGGGCCTGGAACTGGAAGGGAGTGAGGGAGGAAGAGGGAGGGACGACGACCCTGGAAATTGGAGGGAGGGGGAGGGAAAGGATATAGAGAGGGAAGGGAGGGAGGGAGGGGGGCCTGGAACTCAAAGGGAGGGAGGGGGACCTGGAACTGGGAGGGACTGGAACTGGGAGGGAGGAAGGCCTGGAACTGGGAGGGAGGGAGGAAGGGAGGGACGACCACCCTGGAACTGGGAGAGAGGGCCCTGAAACTGGGAGAGAGAGAGGGACGGACGACGACCCTGGAACTCGGAGGGAGGGAGGCAGCTAACTTCCGGTGGGTGAATATTTGGGGTGCTCGAGCACCCACAGCACCCACGGAGTCGGCGCCTATGAGCGGCTGTACGACTCTGGCTGAGGCGACGGCGCGTGTGCCAACAGCAAATCAGTGGATCCATCTGCACGCTTTGAAGGAGCTACCAACTCTCCGACATGAAAAGCGCCAAAGAAACAAACTGTAAATGCCAACTGAAAAAGAACCATCTCAAAATATGAATGGCAAACCTACCTCTCTATCTGGAATGGAAACATCCGAAAGCCGGGTGTGTACCTCCACAGTGGCTACAACCATGTCAGTAATTACAACCTGTTCAATCACAATGCCCTGCACTGAAATGGAAACAAAAATTGCTTCCTTCCCCACTCGCTCTGGAGGGTAATGAAAAGGAAGAACTTGTTCCATGCAGTGATCTGGACATAGGACGTCCCAAGGAGAACCCAGAAATCGCTCACTGAGCCCCCACCCCCCAAATGCTCCAAAGGCAGATCCTGAATGAAAGGAGCCGACCTTCGAGGAGGTTATTTCCATGATCCATAGGTCAACATCACGAAAACCCCAATGCTCAGCCTGGTCCTTGGTCAAACTACACCGAAAATGCTCATCATAATTGATCAAAGACCATCCACCATTTGTACGACATGCATGCAAAATTAAATCAGAATACTTCAACAACTGAGGATAAAGCACGGGTCAAGCCTCCTCTAACACACACTGGCATAAATATGAAAAGCCAGCATCCAACTGAATATTGTTTTTGGGACCCTCCCTTTCCTTCCCTTACCCTCATCCTTAGAACTATCCCGCTTTTTATCAGACCCCTCCTGCTCCCTAGACAACAAGGAAAATATATCAACATATTTCACCCTCAAAATCTTACGACACAATTTTTGAGACAGCTGAAAATCCAAGGGTGCTATTGTACAGAGTGTATGACTCTGGCGTCATACTGGAGCCACTAGGAACAATGCAGCGCTACACATGAGGAAAATCCTGAGAGGATGATTTTGCATAATTAACAAATATATTAATTTAAACTTTAAAAGATAAGTTACCAGAAAACACAAGTCCTAGAGATGCCTTTCTATTCTTTTCAAAAATGAAGCCAGTCGGTGCCGAATTACCCTCAGCAAGCAATTAGCCGTACCCTCATCCAATCCCAAAAGTCCGCAGTAATTCAGGACTTGGCAAAATAATCATGGCGATGACACACATGATGTAGCAAATCCATTATTTTCATTCATTTCCACACTTTACAAAAGGCCTTCCCGTCAATTTAATCAACCTCCAAAATTTCGCCACAAGCGGTGACAGCCTAGTTTGTCACTGCTCTCCCCCCCACCCCCAATAAGCTGCAGCCTCTTCAGCCACCCAAACATGGCCTCCAAAATATCATGAATACTGCTAATAAAAATATCCTGCCCATTTTCAGACAATTGGATTCCATCTGACCGATCAGGACCATTAGCAGAAATCAATTTGTGGGTATGAACCAAACCCCCTAAACCCACAATAAGCGGTACCTCAGAAATCACATGATTTTGAAGGTGTTCAGTAGCTGCTACTTTCCTCGCCTCCTTCCACACACCAAATGAGGGAGGATCCAGGACCACACTAAACATGCAGAAGGAAAAGAACTTTTCACCACAGCCAAATCCTGGTTCATATAATGAATTAAATCAATCCCTTTCACCCGGCATAAGTCATTCCCCCTAAATGAACTAGGCATCAGCTGATCCCACAGCATCCCACGAATCCCCAGCCAGTGAATTTGAATGCCTTGTTCTGTGAAGCCAAAGTTCGCTCCCCACTGGGACTCAACTGCCCCCTTCTGGACCCAGAATACTTTTGAATGTACCAAGAGCCAAACGCAGAAATCAGGAAGAAAAAAACTCTGAAAAAGAAACTCAGAAAATAAATTAACAAACATAGAATCAATAGAACATTGCATGTAACCCAAAAAATGGTGGGAATGACAGCACCTCAAATGGCGAATAACATAAGGGCAACCCCCCCCCTCACTGTGCAGGAAATGAAGCCATCCCAATACGAAATGAGTAAGTCCCCAAATGGAAAGGCTCAAAACCCAAATAATGAAGATCCACCCGTAAAACAGCAGCAAACTGAAAATGAGTCAAAGGACTCCAGTTCTCATATACCAGCCAAAGTAAACCACCAGGCGGACGTATCTAGACATAAGACAGAGCACAACGTACTGTGCAAGCCACCAATCCAGCAGAAGTTCGCAGATGTACCCAGGTACCCCTAACCGCCTGGTCTGCCTTAGAACGTTGAAGCTTCAAACACAAACTCATAGGCCAGTGATGGCGAACCTATGGCACGCATGCCAGAAAGGGAATGCAGAGCCCTCTCTGTTGGCATGCGCGCCCTCGCCTCAGCCAGAGTCGTACTGCCGCTCATAGGCGCCGACTCTGTGGGTGCCTCACGCACCGGAAGTTCGCTCCCTCCATCCCTCCGAGTTCTAGGGTCGTCGTCCGTCCATCCCGCCCAGTTTCAGGGTCCTCCCTCCGAGTTCCAGGGTCGTCACCCCCTCCCTTCCAGTTCCAGGCCCCCTCCCTTCGAATTTGAAAAATCATCTTGACTTACCCTCATTGGGGTTACGGCGGCCAGCAGCAGCAGTAAGAGGCATGGAGGCTCGGCCCTTCTCTCTCTCTCTCAGCTCTGGTCCCGCCCTTGCGGAAACAGGAAATGAGGGCGGGACTAGAGCTGAGAGGGAGAAAAGGGCCGAGCCTGCACGCCTCTTACCGCTGCTGCTGGCCGCCGTAACCCCTACGAGGTAAGTCAAGATGATTTTTTTAATTGGAAGGGAGGGGGCCTGGAACTGGAAGGGAGTGAGGGAGGAAGGGGGAGGGACGACGACCCTGGAAATTGGAGGGAGGGGGAGGGAAAGGATATAGAGAGGGAAGGGAGGGAGGGAGGGAGGGGGGCCTGGAACTCAAAGGGAGGGAGGGGGACCTGGAACTGGGAGGGACTGGAACTGGGAGGGAGGAAGGCCTGGAACTGGGAGGGAGGGAGGAAGGGAGGGACGACCACCCTGGAACTGGGAGAGAGGGCCCTGAAACTGGGAGAGAGAGAGGGACGGACGACGACCCTGGAACTCGGAGGGAGGGAGGCAGCTAACTTCCGGTGGGTGAATATTTGGGGTGCTCGAGCACCCACAGCACCCACGGAGTCGGCGCCTATGAGCGGCTGTACGACTCTGGCTGAGGCGACGGCGCGTGTGCCAACAGCAAATCAGTGGATCCATCTGCACGCTTTGAAAGAGCTACCAACTCTCCGACATGAAAAGCGCCAAAGAAACAAACTGTAAATGCCAACTGAAAAAGAACCATCTCAAAATATGAATGGCAAACCTACCTCTCTATCTGGAATGGAAACATCCGAAAGCCGGGTGTGAACCTCCACAGTGGCTACAACCATGTCAGTAATTACATCCTGTTCAATCACAATGCCCTGCACTGAAATGGAAACAAAAATTGCCTCCTTCCCCACTCGCTCTGGAGGGTAATGGAAAGGAAGAACTTATTCCATGCAGTGATCTGGACACAGGACGTCCCAAGGAGAACCCAGAAATCGCTCACTGAGCCCCCACCCCCCAAATGCTCCAAAGGCAGATCCTGAATGAAAGGAGCCGACCTTCGAGGAGGTTATTTCCATGATCCATAGGTCAACATCACGAAAACCCCAATGCTCAGCCTGGTCCTTGGTCAAACTACACCGAAAATGCTCATCATAATTGATCAAAGACCATTCACCATTTGTACGACATGCATGCAAAATTAAATCAGAATACTTCAACAACTGAGGATAAAGCACGGGTCAAGCCTCCTCTAACACACACTGGCATAAATATGAAAAGCCAGCATCCAACTGAATATTGTTTTTGGGACCCTCGCTTTCCTTCCCTTACCCTCATCCTTAGAACTATCCCGCTTTTTATCAGACCCCCTCCTGCTCCCTAGACAACAAGGAAAATATATCAACATATTTCACCCTCAAAATCTTACGACACAATTTTTGAGACAGCTGAAAATCCAAGGGTGCTATTGTACAGAGTGTATGACCCTGGCGTCATACTGGAGCCACTAGGAACAATGCCACGCTACACATGAGGCAAATCCTGAGAGGATGATTTTGCATAATTAACAAATATATTAATTTAAACTTTAAAAGATAAGTTACCAGAAAACACAAGTCCTAGAGATGCCTTTCTAGTCTTTTCAAAAATGAAGCCAGTCGGTGCCGAATTACCCTCAGCAAGCAATTAGCCGTACCCTCATCCAATCCCAAAAGTCCGCAGTAATTCAGGACTTGGCAAAATAATCATGGCGATGACACACATGATGTAGCAAATCCATTATTTTCGTTCATTTCCACACTTTACAAAAGGCCTTCCCGTCAATTTAATCAACCTCCAAAATTTCGCCACAAGCGGTGACAGCCTAGTTTGTCACTGCTCTCCCCCCCACCCCCAATAAGCTGCAGCCTCTTCAGCCACCCAAACATGGCCTCCAAAATATCATGAATACTGCTAATAAAAATATCCTGCCCATTTTCAGACAATTGGATTCCATCTGACCGATCAGGACCATTAGCAGAAATCAATTTGTGGGTATGAACCAAACCCCCTAAACCCACAATAAGCGGTACCTCAGAAATCACATGATTTTGAAGGTGTTCAGTAGCTGCTACTTTCCTCGCCTCCTTCCACACACCAAATGAGGGAGGATCCAGGACCACACTAAACATGCAGAAGGAAAAGAACTTTTCACCACAGCCAAATCCTGGTTCATATAATGAATTAAATCAATCCCTTTCACCCGGCATAAGTCATTCCCCCTAAATGAACTAGGCATCAGCTGATCCCACAGCATCCCACGAATCCCCAGCCAGTGAATTTGAATGCCTTGTTCTGTGAAGCCAAAGTTCGCTCCCCACTGGGACTCAACTGCCCCCTTCTGGACCCAGAATACTTTTGAATGTACCAAGAGCCAAACGCAGAAATCAGGAAGAAAAAAACTCTGAAAAAGAAACTCAGAAAATAAATTAACAAACATAGAATCAATAGAACATTGCATGTAACCCAAAAAATGGTGGGAATGACAGCACCTCAAATGGCGAATAACATAAGGGCAACCCCCCCCCCCTCACTGTGCAGGAAATGAAGCCATCCCAATACGAAATGAGTAAGTCCCCAAATGGAAAGGCTCAAAACCCAAATAATGAAGATCCACCCGTAAAACAGCAGCAAACTGAAAATGAGTCAAAGGACTCCAGTTCTCATATACCAGCCAAAGTAAACCACCAGGCGGACGTATCTAGACATAAGACAGAGCACAACGTACTGTGCAAGCCACCAATCCAGCAGAAGTTCGCAGATGTACCCAGGTACCCCTAACCGCCTGGTCTGCCTTAGAACGTTGAAGCTTCAAACACAAACTCATAGGCCAGTGATGGCGAACCTATGGCACGCATGCCAGAAAGGGAATGCAGAGCCCTCTCTGTTGGCATGCGCGCCCTCGCCTCAGCCAGAGTCGTACTGCCGCTCATAGGCGCCGACTCTGTGGGTGCCTCACGCACCGGAAGTTCGCTCCCTCCATCCCTCCGAGTTCTAGGGTCGTCGTCCGTCCATCCCGCCCAGTTTCAGGGTCCTCCCTCCGAGTTCCAGGGTCGTCACCCCCTCCCTTCCAGTTCCAGGCCCCCTCCCTTCGAATTTGAAAAATCATCTTGACTTACCTCATTGGGGTTATGGCGGCCGGCAGCAGCAGTAAGAGGCATGGAGGCTCGGCCCTTCTCTCTCTCTCTCAGCTCTGGTCCCGCCCTTGCGGAAACAGGAAATGAGGGCGGGACTAGAGCTGAGAGGGAGAAAAGGGCCGAGCCTGCACGCCTCTTACCGCTGCTGCCATCCGCCGTAACCCCTACGAGGTAAGTCAAGATGATTTTTTTAATTGGAAGGGAGGGGGCCTGGAACTGGAAGGGAGTGAGGGAGGAAGGGGGAGGGACGACGACCCTGGAAATTGGAGGGAGGGGGAGGGAAAGGATATAGAGAGGGAAGGGAGGGAGGGAGGGAGGGGGGCCTGGAACTCAAAGGGAGGGAGGGGGACCTGGAACTGGGAGGGACTGGAACTGGGAGGGAGGAAGGCCTGGAACTGGGAGGGAGGGAGGAAGGGAGGGACGACCACCCTGGAACTGGGAGAGAGGGCCCTGAAACTGGGAGAGAGAGAGGGACGGACGACGACCCTGGAACTCGGAGGGAGGGAGGCAGCTAACTTCCGGTGGGTGAATATTTGGGGTGCTCGAGCACCCACAGCACCCACGGAGTCGGCGCCTATGAGCGGCAGTACGACTCTGGCTGAGGCGACGGCGTGCGTGCCAACAGAGAGGGCTCTGCCTGCCCTCTCTGGCACGCGTGCCATAGGTTCACCATCACTGGCCTAGTCTGAGGCGACGGCGCGTGTGCCAACAGCAAATCAGTGGATCCATCTGCACGCTTTGAAGGAGCTACCAACTCTCCGACATGAAAAGCGCCAAAGAAACAAACTGTAAATGCCAACTGAAAAAGAACCATCTCAAAATATGAATGGCAAACCTACCTCTCTATCTGGAATGGAAACATCCGAAAGCCGGGTGTGAACCTCCACAGTGGCTACAACCATGTCAGTAATTACATCCTGTTCAATCACAATGCACTGCACTGAAATGGAAACAAAAATTGCTTCCTTCCCCACTCGCTCTGGAGGGTAATGGAAAGGAAGAACTTGTTCCATGCAGTGATCTGGACATAGGACGTCCCAAGGAGAACCCAGAAATCGCTCACTGAGCCCCCACCCCCCAAATGCTCCAAAGGCAGATCCTGAATGAAAGGAGCCGACCTTCGAGGAGGTTATTTCCATGATCCATAGGTCAACATCACGAAAACCCCAATGCTCAGCCTGGTCCTTGGTCAAACTACACCGAAAATGCTCATCATAATTGATCAAAGACCATCCACCATTTGTACGACATGCATGCAAAATTAAATCAGAATACTTCAACAACTGAGGATAAAGCACGGGTCAAGCCTCCTGTAACACACACTGGCATAAATATGAAAAGCCAGCATCCAACTGAATATTGTTTTTGGGACCCTCGCTTTCCTTCCCTTACCCTCATCCTTAGAACTATCCCGCTTTTTATCAGACCCCTCCTGCTCCCTAGACAACAAGGAAAATATATCAACATATTTCACCCTCAAAATCTTACGACACAATTTTTGAGACAGCTGAAAATCCAAGGGTGCTATTGTACAGAGTGTATGACCCTGGCGTCATACTGGAGCCACTAGGAACAATGCCACGCTACACATGAGGCAAATCCTGAGAGGATGATTTTGCATAATTAACAAATAGATTAATTTAAACTTTAAAAGATAAGTTACCAGAAAACACAAGTCCTAGAGATGCCTTTCTATTCTTTTCAAAAATGAAGCCAGTCGGTGCCGAATTACCCTCAGCAAGCAATTAGCCTTACCCTCATCCAATCCCAAACGTCCGCAGTAATTCAGTACTTGGCAAAATAATCATGGCGATGACACACATGATGTAGCAAATCCATTATTTTCATTCATTTCCACACTTTACAAAAGGCCTTCCCGTCAATTTAATCAACCTCCAAAATTTCGCCACAAGCGGTGACAGCCTAGTTTGTCACTGCTCTCCCCCCCACCCCCAATAAGCTGCAGCCTCTTCAGCCACCCAAACATGGCCTCCAAAATATCATGAATACTGCTAATAAAAATATCCTGCCCATTTTCAGACAATTGGATTCCATCTGACCGATCAGGACCATTAGCAGAAATCAATTTGTGGGTACGAACCAAACCCCCTAAACCCACAATAAGCGGTACCTCAGAAATCACATGATTTTGAAGGTGTTCAGTAGCTGCTACTTTCCTCGCCTCCTTCCACACACCAAATGAGGGAGGATCCAGGACCACACTAAACATGCAGAAGGAAAAGAACTTTTCACCACAGCCAAATCCTGGTTCATATAATGAATTAAATCAATCCCTTTCACCCGGCATAAGTCATTCCCCCTAAATGAACTAGGCATCAGCTGATCCCACAGCATCCCACGAATCCCCAGCCAGTGAATTTGAATGCCTTGTTCTGTGAAGCCAAAGTTCGCTCCCCACTGGGACTCAACTGCCCCCTTCTGGACCCAGAATACTTTTGAATGTACCAAGAGCCAAATGCAGAAATCAGGAAGAAAAAAACTCTGAAAAAGAAACTCAGAAAATAAATTAACAAACATAGAATCAATAGAACATTGCATGTAACCCAAAAAATGGTGGGAATGACAGCACCTCAAATGGCGAATAACATAAGGGCAACCCCCCCCCCCCCCCCCCCCCACTGTGCAGGAAATGAAGCCATCCCAATACGAAATGAGTAAGTCCCCAAATGGAAGGGCTCAAAACCCAAATAATGAAGATCCACCCGTAAAACAGCAGCAAACTGAAAATGAGTCAAAGGACTCCAGTTCTCATATACCAGCCAAAGTAAACCACCAGGCGGACGTATCTAGACATAAGACAGAGCACAACGTACTGTGCAAGCCACCAATCCAGCAGAAGTTCGCAGATGTACCCAGGTACCCCTAACCGCCTGGTCTGCCTTAGAACGTTGAAGCTTCAAACACAAACTCCTAGGCCAGTGATGGCGAACCTATGGCACGCATGCCAGAAAGGGAATGCAGAGCCCTCTCTGTTGGCATGCGCGCCCTCGCCTCAGCCAGAGTCGTACTGCCGCTCATAGGCGCCGACTCTGTGGGTGCCTCACGCACCTGAAGTTCGCTCCCTCCATCCCTCCGAGTTCTAGGGTCGTCGTCCGTCCATCCCGCCCAGTTTCAGGGTCCTCCCTCCGAGTTCCAGGGTCGTCACCCCTCCCTTCCAGTTCCAGGCCCCCTCCCTTCGAATTTGAAAAATCATCTTGACTTACCTCATTGGGGTTACGGCGGCCGGCAGCAGCAGTAAGAGGCATGGAGGCTCGGCCCTTCTCTCTCTCTCTCAGCTCTGGTCCCGCCCTTGCGGAAACAGGAAATGAGGGCGGGACTAGAGCTGAGAGGGAGAAAAGGGCCGAGCCTGCACGCCTCTTACCGCTGCTGCCGTCCGCCGTAACCCCTACGAGGTAAGTCAAGATGATTTTTTTAATTGGAAGGGAGGGGGCCTGGAACTGGAAGGGAGTGAGGGAGGAAGGGGGAGGGACGACGACCCTGGAAATTGGAGGGAGGGGGAGGGAAAGGATATAGAGAGGGAAGGGAGGGGGGCCTGGAACTCAAAGGGAGGGAGGGGGACCTGGAACTGGGAGGGACTGGAACTGGGAGGGAGGAAGGCCTGGAACTGGGAGGGAGGGAGGAAGGGAGGGACGACCACCCTGGAACTGGGAGAGAGGGCCCTGAAACTGGGAGAGAGAGAGGGACGGACGACGACCCTGGAACTCGGAGGGAGGGAGGCAGCTAACTTCCGGTGGGTGAATATTTGGGGTGCTCGAGCACCCACAGCACCCACGGAGTCGGCGCCTATGAGCGGCAGTATGACTCTGGCTGAGGCGACGGCGTGCGTGCCAACAGAGAGGGCTCTGCCTGCCCTCTCTGGCACGCGTGCCATAGGTTCACCATCACTGGCCTAGTCTGAGGCGACGGCGCGTGTGCCAACAGCAAATCAGTGGATCCATTTGCACGCTTTGAAGGAGCTACCAACTCTCCGACATGAAAAGCGCCAAAGAAACAAACTGTAAATGCCAACTGAAAAAGAACCATCTCAAAATATGAATGGCAAACCTACCTCTCTATCTGGAATGGAAACATCCGAAAGCCGGGTGTGAACCTCCACAGTGGCTACAACCATGTCAGTAATTACATCCTGTTCAATCACAATGCCCTGCACTGAAATGGAAACAAAAATTGCCTCCTTCCCCACTCGCTCTGGAGGGTAATGGAAAGGAAGAACTTGTTCCATGCAGTGATCTGGACACAGGACGTCCCAAGGAGAACCCAGAAATCGCTCACTGAGCCCCCACCCCCCAAATGCTCCAAAGGCAGATCCTGAATGAAAGGAGCCGACCTTCGAGGAGGTTATTTCCATGATCCATAGGTCAACATCACGAAAACCCCAATGCTCAGCCTGGTCCTTGGTCAAACTACACCGAAAATGCTCATCATAATTGATCAAAGACAATTCACCATTTGTACGACATGCATGCAAAATTAAATCAGAATACTTCAACAACTGAGGATAAAGCACGGGTCAAGCCTCCTGTAACACACACTGGCATAAATATGAAAAGCCAGCATCCAACTGAATATTGTTTTTGGGACCCTCCCTTTCCTTCCCTTACCCTCATCCTTAGAACTATCCCGCTTTTTATCAGACCCTCCTGCTCCCTAGACAACAAGGAAAATATATCAACATATTTCACCCTCAAAATCTTACGACACAATTTTTGAGACAGCTGAAAATCCAAGGGTGCTATTGTACAGAGTGTATGACCCTGGCGTCATACTGGAGCCACTAGGAACAATGCCACGCTACACATGAGGCAAATCCTGAGAGGATGATTTTGCATAATTAACAAATATATTAATTTAAACTTTAAAAGATAAGTTACCAGAAAACACAAGTCCTAGAGATGCCTTTCTATTCTTTTCAAAAATGAAGCCAGTCGGTGCCGAATTACCCTCAGCAAGCAATTAGCCGTACCCTCATCCAATCCCAAAAGTCCGCAGTAATTCAGGACTTGGCAAAATAATCATGGCGATGACACACATGACGTAGCAAATCCATTATTTTCGTTCATTTCCACACTTTACAAAAGGCCTTCCCGTCAATTTAATCAACCTCCAAAATTTCGCCACAAGCGGTGACAGCCTAGTTTGTCACTGCTCTCCCCCCCACCCCCAATAAGCTGCAGCCTCTTCAGCCACCCAAACATGGCCTCCAAAATATCATGAATACTGCTAATAAAAATATCCTGCCCATTTTCAGACAATTGGATTCCATCTGACCGATCAGGACCATTAGCAGAAATCAATTTGTGGGTATGAACCAAACCCCCTAAACCCACAATAAGCGGTACCTCAGAAATCACATGATTTTGAAGGTGTTCAGTAGCTGCTACTTTCCTCGCCTCCTTCCACACACCAAATGAGGGAGGATCCAGGACCACACTAAACATGCAGAAGGAAAAGAACTTTTCACCACAGCCAAATCCTGGTTCATATAATGAATTAAATCAATCCCTTTCACCCGGCATAAGTCATTCCCCCTAAATGAACTAGGCATCAGCTGATCCCACAGCATCCCACGAATCCCCAGCCAGTGAATTTGAATGCCTTGTTCTGTGAAGCCAAAGTTCGCTCCCCACTGGGACTCAACTGCCCCCTTCTGGACCCAGAATACTTTTGAATGTACCAAGAGCCAAATGCAGAAATCAGGAAGAAAAAAACTCTGAAAAAGAAACTCAGAAAATAAATTAACAAACATAGAATCAATAGAACATTGCATGTAACCCAAAAAATGGTGGGAATGACAGCACCTCAAATGGCGAATAACATAAGGGCAACCCCCCCCCCCCCCCCCCCCCACTGTGCAGGAAATGAAGCCATCCCAATACGAAATGAGTAAGTCCCCAAATGGAAGGGCTCAAAACCCAAATAATGAAGATCCACCCGTAAAACAGCAGCAAACTGAAAATGAGTCAAAGGACTCCAGTTCTCATATACCAGCCAAAGTAAACCACCAGGCGGACGTATCTAGACATAAGACAGAGCACAACGTACTGTGCAAGCCACCAATCCAGCAGAAGTTCGCAGATGTACCCAGGTACCCCTAACCGCCTGGTCTGCCTTAGAACGTTGAAGCTTCAAACACAAACTCCTAGGCCAGTGATGGCTGTCGCGTGCACGAGGACCTTGGCACACTGTCAGGCTTCTTCCCCGGGAGCACTGGTTTCGTGAGTCCTTGGGCCACTACCGTGGAGCGGCAGTGGCAGGCAAGATCACCTACAAGGTAGAGATGAGACAAGACTGGACTGGAACTCCGGACTGGAGTTCAACACCGGAACACTCGGAACTGGAACGCACCGGACGGGTGCGCACTGGAGTGGGGCCCGCTGGACTGGACCCACTGGAGTGGCCCCACTGGACAGGAACATACAGGAGTGAAACCCGCTGGACTGGAACACACTGGAGCGGAACCCGCGGAACTGGAACACCCTGGACCTAGGCTTCACCTACACTTGACTGCCTTCCCCCTCGGGTTGAGCCCTCAGGTTCTGGCAGCCGGTAGGACTTACAGGAAGAGCAGGAATGAAGATCCAGGAGTGCCCCCTGGCACCTAGGCGAAGGCAAGGCAGAAAATGTCTGGGTTCCGGCAGCAGGCAGGTTCAAAGCAATGGTCAGGACAAGGAACAAAACTACGGCTGGAGCCTCAGTATCAAGGAGAACTGGCAACAGATAGAACAAGGGCAGAAGCTCCAGAAGCAAAAGAAACACACACGGAAAACCAGCAGGCTAAACACAAGAAGACTAGTCCACTGTACAAGCTAGTAGGAAAGCTATGCCCAAGCAAACCAGTCATACACACGAAACATACATAAAGCAAAACACAGGAAAGCTGTACACAGGCTGACAATGCAAAGCTGTGCCCAAGCTACCAAGTCATACACTAGGAACAAACACAGAGCAAACTCAGAGAACTAGGAAAGCTGTACACAAGCTAACAAACAGACGGTGCCTAAGCTGGCTAGTCTAACACTAGGAACAAACACAGAGAACTAGCACTAACTAATCATGCACTGGAAACAAACACAGAGAACCTAACTAATCAAGCACTGGAAACAAACACAGAGAACTAGCAGAGCTAGGCACAGGCTACAAGCCAGACGGTGCCTAAGCTAACTAGTCAAACAAAGAAACTCACACAGAGCAAACACTGAAACTGTGTACAGAGCACTCTATACACCAGGACCTATAGATGAGCAATAAACACAGAAGGGCTGGAAACCCACAAGCGATAAACACAGAAGGGCTGAAAACCCACAGAAGGGTAGGAGACCCACAGAGCAAATAACACAGAAGGGTAGGAAGCCCACAGAACAATAAACACAGAAGGGCTGGAAACCCACAAGCGATAAACACAGAAGGGCTGAAAACCCACAGAAGGGTAGGAGACCCACAGAGCAAATAACACAGAAGGGTAGGAAGCCCACAGAACAATAAACACAGAAGGGCTGAAACCCACAGAGCAAAAGACAAGGAAAGCAAACGGTGCTAACAGCACACTAACCTCGGGACCTAAAGCACTGCGGAGGGAATGGCAATGCAAAAGCCAGGACTGTAGTCTTCAGGTGACTAATAAAGCCCATCAACACCAGAGTGTCGCGTGCCCGCCCATGCGGGACGCGCTCTCGAGGTCCTTTGCATACCTTCAGGCTTCTTCCCCGGGAGCGCGGGGTTTGTGAGTCCTTTAAGGCAAAATCACCCTCCAGGTAGAGAGGAGACAAAACTGGACCGGAACTCTGGACTGGATTTCTACACTGGAACACTCGGAACTGGAACGCACCGGACAGGTGCGCACTGGAGTGGGGCCCGCTGGACTGGACACACCGGAGTGGCCCCACTGGACAGGAACATACCGGAGTGAAACCCGCTGGACTGGAACACACTGGAACGGAACTGGAACACCCTGGACCTAAGCTTCACCTACACTTGACTGCCTCCCCCTCGGGTTGAGCCCTCAGGTTCTGGCAGCCGGTAGGACTTACAGGAACAACAGGAAGGAAGGTCCAGGGGAGCCCCCTGGCACCTAGGCGAAGGCAAGGCAGACAAGCAGGAACTGTCCGGGTTCTGGCAGTCAGCAGGAATCAACACAATGACTAGTAGACTGTACCCAGGCTAATAGGAACGCTATACCCAGGCAACCAGTCATACACCGGTACATACACAGAGCAAAACTCAGGAGACTAGAACAGCTATAAACCAGCTAACAACAAGCTGTGCCCAAGCTAACAAGTCATGCACTGGAAACATACACAGAACAAACTCAGGAGACTTAGTAAAGCTATACACCAGCTAACCACAAAGCTGTGCCCAAGCTAACACGTCCTACACTGGAAACAGACACAGAGCAAACTCAGAAGACTTCGTAAAGCTACACACCAGCTAACAACAAAGCTGTGCCCAAGCTAACAAGTCATGCCCTGGAAACATACACAGAACAAACTCAGAAGACTTAGTAAAGCTATACACCAGCTAACAACAAAGCTGTGCCCAAGCTAACAAGTCATACACAGGAAACAAACACAGAGAACTAGCAGAGCTAGACACAGAAGGGTAGGAAACCCAAAGAGCAATAAACACAGAAGGGCAGAAACCCTGCAGAGCTATAAACACAGAAGGGCTGGAAACCCACAAGCGATAAACACAGAAGGGCTGAAAACCCACAGAAGGGTAGGAGACCCACAGGGCAAATCACACAGAAGGGCTGGAAGCCCACAGAACAAAAGACAAGGAAAGCAAACGGTGCTAACAGCACACTAACCTCGGGACCTAAGGCACTGCAGAGGAAATGGCAATGCAAAGGCCAGGACTGTAGTCTTCAGGTGACTAATAAAGCCCATCAACACCAGAGCCACAGGTGCAGCAATCACCTTGCAACCAAACAGAGGCTTGACACTCAGAGCAGGCATCCCATAGAAAGTAACAGCGGGAGCCATCTTGGATACTGGCAGAGACGAAGAGGCGGCAGCCATCTTGGAAGAGGCATAGCCCACACAGGTGAGGTTCAGTAGGGCAATCAGCACACAGAGCCAGAGAGAAACTAAGACAGAGACAGAGACAGAGACAAGCAGAAGCCAGCACAGCCACTGACTCCCTGAAACAGGGTAAGTATGAGGGTAGTCACGGCCATAGTCGTGACAGTACCTCCCCCTCAAGACCCCCCTCCCGGTCCCCACAGGGGATTCAGGTGTCCAAGGGTAAGTGTGGTGAAACCTCCTGATGGGCTTCAACACACCAACATGAATCACTGGACTGGCAGTAGCAAGCACAATTGGAACTTGAAAAGAGGAGTGGCCCTTGAAACCAGGAAGTCTTTTTGGGCAACCACTATGCCGGCTTAGAGTCTGAGATGCAGCATCTTGGCTGGAACTGGAACTCGGAGCAGGCTCAGCATCTTGGCTGGAACTGGAACTTGGAGCAGGTGTAGCATCTTGGCTGGAACTGGAACTCGGAGCAGGCTCAGCATCTTGGCTGGAACTGGAACTCGGAGCAGGCTCAGCATCTTGGCTGGAACTGGAACTTGGAGCAGGTGCAGCATCTTGGCTGGAACTGGAACTCAGAGCAGGCTCAGCATCTTGGCTGGAACTGGAACCCGGAGCAGGCTCAGCATCTTGGCTGGAACTGGAACTTGGAGCAGGTGTAGCATCTTGGCTGGAACTGGAACTCGGAGCAGGCTCAGCATCTTGGCTGGAACTGGAACTCGGAGCAGGCTCAGCATCTTGGTTGGAACTGGAACTTGGAGCAGGCTCAGCATCTTGGCTGGAACTGGAACTTAGAGCAGGTGTAGCATCTTGGCTGGAACTGGAACTCGGAGCAGGCTCAGCATCTTGGCTGGAACTGGAACTCGGAGCAGGCTCAGCATCTTGGCTGGAACTGGAACTCGGAGGAGATTCAGCTGCAAGGCTGGGCGCCCCCCTCTGGCCGGACTGGGACGTCTCTCTAACATTAGCTTCAGGCAGCGTCTGCTGAGCAGGGTTCAAGAGGAGACGGCCCTGGGATCCCCAGAGCATGCTAGCAGGCTGAAATGCAGAAAATGGGTTTCTCCGGGCCCCAAGCCGTTGAACACATCTTCTCTCAGCTATTGCTTTGGACTGAACAGGAGCTGAACCGGGACTGGGACCCGGACTTGAATCAGAGTCTTGACTGGAGCGGGAACTCTGGACAGGAGCTGAACCGGGACCTGGACCCGGACTGGTATCAGAAGCTTGACTGGCACAGGAACTCGAGGTGCCCTCTGCCTCCTGGCCGGGATGGAACTTTAACTGAGGCTTGGCAGAAAACACCCTTTGGACAGGGATCGGAGGTTCGATCTGAAGCGCCACTCGAACTGGCCTTCGGAGCGTGATTGGAGGTGCCCTCTGGACTGGAAGCGGAGGTGCCACCTGAACCACTCTGTGGACTGGCACCGGAGGCTTGATTAGAAGCCCCCCTCGCACTGGACTCAGTGGCTGGACTGGACGGGTCACTTGGACAAGAACTGGAGACTTGACCCGGAGTGCCACTTGCATAGGCCTTGGAGACTCCATCGAAGGCTTCCCTCGGACTGGACTCGGAGACTTCAAAGGGCGTGCCACTTGAACGAGGACGGGAGGCTCGACCTGGAGCGCCACTTGCATAGGAATCTGAGGCTCCGTCAGAAGCATCCCTCGGACTGGACTCAGGGGTTTCAAAGGGCTTGCCACTTGAAGGAGGACAGGAGGCTCGGTCAGCTGTGCCACTCGAACAGGAATCGGAGGTTCAATTTGCAGCGTCCCTCGGACTGGACTCAGAGGCTTGACTGGGAGCGCTACCTGAACTGGAATCGGAGGCTCAGTATGAAGCACCCCCTGGACTGGATTCAGGGACCTAGGTGTCGGCCCTTCTTGGACTGGAATCAGAGACTTGGTACGCCGTCTCACTTGGCCGGACCTCATGGACCTGCATAGAACCGTCCCTCGGGCTGAACTCAGAAACTTAGCTGGCGGCTTCACTCGAACAGGATTCGAAGGCTCTGCTTGAAACCCTCCTCGGACTGGACTCAGCGCTGGTGGACTGTAATCCTGAATAGGAACTAACCCGCTATGGTACCGCAGGCTGCTCTGCTGAGGGGGCCTGAGCGGAGGAATTCCCCGGCGTCTTCTTTCGGCCTCAGCCTCCGGAGTATCCCGCAGAGCTGGCTCCTCCAGAAGTCTGAGGCGGTAATCCCAGAGCGAGATAGCAGGATTCATGTCAGAAACTGGGCTATGGCGGACCAGACGCCACCAGAGACGCTTTCTTTCAGCTGCTGCTTCAGGAGTATCCTTCAGGGCAGGATCAGACAAAAGTATTTCCCGGTAATCATGGAGCGTCAAAACAGGGTTCAGAGAAAAAATTGGGTTGTAGAAATCCACACCATAATCAGGAACTGCACTGGTGCTGGACCCTGGATTGTCCATAGGAAACGAAGCTGTGGACAGGTAGCCAACCTGGACGGCTGATCTTGCCGGACTCATGGCCTTTGCATTCTGTCGCGTGCCCGCCCATGCGGGACGCGCTCTCGAGGTCCTTTGCATACCTTCAGGCTTCTTCCCCGGGAGCGCGGGGTTTGTGAGTCCTTTAAGGCAAAATCACCCTCCAGGTAGAGAGGAGACAAAACTGGACCGGAACTCTGGACTGGATTTCTACACTGGAACACTCGGAACTGGAACGCACCGGACAGGTGCGCACTGGAGTGGGGCCCGCTGGACTGGACACACCGGAGTGGCCCCACTGGACAGGAACATACCGGAGTGAAACCCGCTGGACTGGAACACACTGGAACGGAACTGGAACACCCTGGACCTAAGCTTCACCTACACTTGACTGCCTCCCCCTCGGGTTGAGCCCTCAGGTTCTGGCAGCCGGTAGGACTTACAGGAACAACAGGAAGGAAGGTCCAGGGGAGCCCCCTGGCACCTAGGCGAAGGCAAGGCAGACAAGCAGGAACTGTCCGGGTTCTGGCAGTCAGCAGGAATCAACACAATGACTAGTAGACTGTACCCAGGCTAATAGGAACGCTATACCCAGGCAACCAGTCATACACCGGTACATACACAGAGCAAAACTCAGGAGACTAGAACAGCTATAAACCAGCTAACAACAAGCTGTGCCCAAGCTAACAAGTCATGCACTGGAAACATACACAGAACAAACTCAGGAGACTTAGTAAAGCTATACACCAGCTAACCACAAAGCTGTGCCCAAGCTAACACGTCCTACACTGGAAACAGACACAGAGCAAACTCAGAAGACTTCGTAAAGCTACACACCAGCTAACAACAAAGCTGTGCCCAAGCTAACAAGTCATGCCCTGGAAACATACACAGAACAAACTCAGAAGACTTAGTAAAGCTATACACCAGCTAACAACAAAGCTGTGCCCAAGCTAACAAGTCATACACAGGAAACAAACACAGAGAACTAGCAGAGCTAGACACAGAAGGGTAGGAAACCCAAAGAGCAATAAACACAGAAGGGCAGAAACCCTGCAGAGCTATAAACACAGAAGGGCTGGAAACCCACAAGCGATAAACACAGAAGGGCTGAAACCCTGCAGAGCTATAAACACAGAAGGGCTGGAAACCCACAAGCGATAAACACAGAAGGGCTGAAAACCCACAGAAGGGTAGGAGACCCACAGGGCAAATCACACAGAAGGGCTGGAAGCCCACAGAACAAAAGACAAGGAAAGCAAACGGTGCTAACAGCACACTAACCTCGGGACCTAAGGCACTGCAGAGGAAATGGCAATGCAAAGGCCAGGACTGTAGTCTTCAGGTGACTAATAAAGCCCATCAACACCAGAGCCACAGGTGCAGCAATCACCTTGCAACCAAACAGAGGCTTGACACTCAGAGCAGGCATCCCATAGAAAGTAACAGCGGGAGCCATCTTGGATACTGGCAGAGACGAAGAGGCGGCAGCCATCTTGGAAGAGGCATAGCCCACACAGGTGAGGTTCAGTAGGGCAATCAGCACACAGAGCCAGAGAGAAACTAAGACAGAGACAGAGACAGAGACAAGCAGAAGCCAGCACAGCCACTGACTCCCTGAAACAGGGTAAGTATGAGGGTAGTCACGGCCATAGTCGTGACACAGAGCCACAGGTGCAGCAATCACCTTGCAACCAAACAGAGGCTTGACACTCAGAGCAGGCATCCCATAGAAAGTAACAGCGGGAGCCATCTTGGATACTGGCAAGGAGGAGGAAGTGGCAGCCATCTTGGAAGAGGCAAAGCCCACACAGGTGAGGTTCAGTAGGGCAATCAGCACACAGAGCCAGAGAGAAACTAAGACAGAGACAGACACAGAGACAAGCAGAAGCCAGCACAGCCACTGACTCCCAGAAACAGGGTAAGTATGAGGGTGGTCACGGCCACAGACGTGACAATGGCGAACCTATGGCACGCATGCCAGAAAGGGAATGCAGAGCCCTCTCTGTTGGCATGCGCGCCCTCGCCTCAGCCAGAGTCGTACTGCCGCTCATAGGCGCCGACTCTGTGGGTGCCTCACGCACCTGAAGTTCGCTCCCTCCATCCCTCCGAGTTCTAGGGTCGTCGTCCGTCCATCCCGCCCAGTTTCAGGGTCCTCCCTCCGAGTTCCAGGGTCGTCACCCCTCCCTTCCAGTTCCAGGCCCCCTCCCTTCGAATTTGAAAAATCATCTTGACTTACCTCATTGGGGTTACGGCGGCCGGCAGCAGCAGTAAGAGGCATGGAGGCTCGGCCCTTCTCTCTCTCTCTCAGCTCTGGTCCCGCCCTTGCGGAAACAGGAAATGAGGGCGGGACTAGAGCTGAGAGGGAGAAAAGGGCCGAGCCTGCACGCCTCTTACCGCTGCTGCCGTCCGCCGTAACCCCTACGAGGTAAGTCAAGATGATTTTTTTAATTGGAAGGGAGGGGGCCTGGAACTGGAAGGGAGTGAGGGAGGAAGGGGGAGGGACGACGACCCTGGAAATTGGAGGGAGGGGGAGGGAAAGGATATAGAGAGGGAAGGGAGGGGGGCCTGGAACTCAAAGGGAGGGAGGGGGACCTGGAACTGGGAGGGACTGGAACTGGGAGGGAGGAAGGCCTGGAACTGGGAGGGAGGGAGGAAGGGAGGGACGACCACCCTGGAACTGGGAGAGAGGGCCCTGAAACTGGGAGAGAGAGAGGGACGGACGACGACCCTGGAACTCGGAGGGAGGGAGGCAGCTAACTTCCGGTGGGTGAATATTTGGGGTGCTCGAGCACCCACAGCACCCACGGAGTCGGCGCCTATGAGCGGCAGTATGACTCTGGCTGAGGCGACGGCGTGCGTGCCAACAGAGAGGGCTCTGCCTGCCCTCTCTGGCACGCGTGCCATAGGTTCACCATCACTGGCCTAGTCTGAGGCGACGGCGCGTGTGCCAACAGCAAATCAGTGGATCCATTTGCACGCTTTGAAGGAGCTACCAACTCTCCGACATGAAAAGCGCCAAAGAAACAAACTGTAAATGCCAACTGAAAAAGAACCATCTCAAAATATGAATGGCAAACCTACCTCTCTATCTGGAATGGAAACATCCGAAAGCCGGGTGTGAACCTCCACAGTGGCTACAACCATGTCAGTAATTACATCCTGTTCAATCACAATGCCCTGCACTGAAATGGAAACAAAAATTGCCTCCTTCCCCACTCGCTCTGGAGGGTAATGGAAAGGAAGAACTTGTTCCATGCAGTGATCTGGACACAGGACGTCCCAAGGAGAACCCAGAAATCGCTCACTGAGCCCCCACCCCCCAAATGCTCCAAAGGCAGATCCTGAATGAAAGGAGCCGACCTTCGAGGAGGTTATTTCCATGATCCATAGGTCAACATCACGAAAACCCCAATGCTCAGCCTGGTCCTTGGTCAAACTACACCGAAAATGCTCATCATAATTGATCAAAGACAATTCACCATTTGTACGACATGCATGCAAAATTAAATCAGAATACTTCAACAACTGAGGATAAAGCACGGGTCAAGCCTCCTGTAACACACACTGGCATAAATATGAAAAGCCAGCATCCAACTGAATATTGTTTTTGGGACCCTCCCTTTCCTTCCCTTACCCTCATCCTTAGAACTATCCCGCTTTTTATCAGACCCTCCTGCTCCCTAGACAACAAGGAAAATATATCAACATATTTCACCCTCAAAATCTTACGACACAATTTTTGAGACAGCTGAAAATCCAAGGGTGCTATTGTACAGAGTGTATGACCCTGGCGTCATACTGGAGCCACTAGGAACAATGCCACGCTACACATGAGGCAAATCCTGAGAGGATGATTTGCATAATTAACAAATATATTAATTTAAACTTTAAAAGATAAGTTACCAGAAAACACAAGTCCTAGAGATGCCTTTCTATTCTTTTCAAAAATGAAGCCAGTCGGTGCCGAATTACCCTCAGCAAGCAATTAGCCGTACCCTCATCCAATCCCAAAAGTCCGCAGTAATTCAGGACTTGGCAAAATAATCATGGCGATGACACACATGACGTAGCAAATCCATTATTTTCGTTCATTTCCACACTTTACAAAAGGCCTTCCCGTCAATTTAATCAACCTCCAAAATTTCGCCACAAGCGGTGACAGCCTAGTTTGTCACTGCTCTCCCCCCCCACCCCCAATAAGCTGCAGCCTCTTCAGCCACCCAAACATGGCCTCCAAAATATCATGAATACTGCTAATAAAAATATCCTGCCCATTTTCAGACAATTGGATTCCATCTGACCGATCAGGACCATTAGCAGAAATCAATTTGTGGGTATGAACCAAACCCCCTAAACCCACAATAAGCGGTACCTCAGAAATCACATGATTTTGAAGGTGTTCAGTAGCTGCTACTTTCCTCGCCTCCTTCCACACACCAAATGAGGGAGGATCCAGGACCACACTAAACATGCAGAAGGAAAAGAACTTTTCACCACAGCCAAATCCTGGTTCATATAATGAATTAAATCAATCCCTTTCACCCGGCATAAGTCATTCCCCCTAAATGAACTAGGCATCAGCTGATCCCACAGCATCCCACGAATCCCCAGCCAGTGAATTTGAATGCCTTGTTCTGTGAAGCCAAAGTTCGCTCCCCACTGGGACTCAACTGCCCCCTTCTGGACCCAGAATACTTTTGAATGTACCAAGAGCCAAATGCAGAAATCAGGAAGAAAAAAACTCTGAAAAAGAAACTCAGAAAATAAATTAACAAACATAGAATCAATAGAACATTGCATGTAACCCAAAAAATGGTGGGAATGACAGCACCTCAAATGGCGAATAACATAAGGGCAACCCCCCCCCCCCCCCCCCCCCCACTGTGCAGGAAATGAAGCCATCCCAATACGAAATGAGTAAGTCCCCAAATGGAAGGGCTCAAAACCCAAATAATGAAGATCCACCCGTAAACAGCAGCAAACTGAAAATGAGTCAAAGGACGCCAGTTCTCATATACCAGCCAAAGTAAACCACCAGGCGGACGTATCTAGACATAAGACAGAGCACAACGTACTGTGCAAGCCACCAATCCAGCAGAAGTTCGCAGATGTACCCAGGTACCCCTAACCGCCTGGTCTGCCTTAGAACGTTGAAGCTTCAAACACAAACTCCTAGGCCAGTGATGGCTGTCGCGTGCACGAGGACCTTGGCACACTGTCAGGCTTCTTCCCCGGGAGCACTGGTTTCGTGAGTCCTTGGGCCACTACCGTGGAGCGGCAGTGGCAGGCAAGATCACCTACAAGGTAGAGATGAGACAAGACTGGACTGGAACTCCGGACTGGAGTTCAACACCGGAACACTCGGAACTGGAACGCACCGGACGGGTGCGCACTGGAGTGGGGCCCGCTGGACTGGACCCACTGGAGTGGCCCCACTGGACAGGAACATACAGGAGTGAAACCCGCTGGACTGGAACACACTGGAGCGGAACCCGCGGAACTGGAACACCCTGGACCTAGGCTTCACCTACACTTGACTGCCTTCCCCCTCGGGTTGAGCCCTCAGGTTCTGGCAGCCGGTAGGACTTACAGGAAGAGCAGGAATGAAGATCCAGGAGTGCCCCCTGGCACCTAGGCGAAGGCAAGGCAGAAAATGTCTGGGTTCCGGCAGCAGGCAGGTTCAAAGCAATGGTCAGGACAAGGAACAAAACTACGGCTGGAGCCTCAGTATCAAGGAGAACTGGCAACAGATAGAACAAGGGCAGAAGCTCCAGAAGCAAAAGAAACACACACGGAAAACCAGCAGGCTAAACACAAGAAGACTAGTCCACTGTACAAGCTAGTAGGAAAGCTATGCCCAAGCAAACCAGTCATACACACGAAACATACATAAAGCAAAACACAGGAAAGCTGTACACAGGCTGACAATGCAAAGCTGTGCCCAAGCTACCAAGTCATACACTAGGAACAAACACAGAGCAAACTCAGAGAACTAGGAAAGCTGTACACAAGCTAACAAACAGACGGTGCCTAAGCTGGCTAGTCTAACACTAGGAACAAACACAGAGAACTAGCACTAACTAATCATGCACTGGAAACAAACACAGAGAACCTAACTAATCAAGCACTGGAAACAAACACAGAGAACTAGCAGAGCTAGGCACAGGCTACAAGCCAGACGGTGCCTAAGCTAACTAGTCAAACAAAGAAACTCACACAGAGCAAACACTGAAACTGTGTACAGAGCACTCTATACACCAGGACCTATAGATGAGCAATAAACACAGAAGGGCTGGAAACCCACAAGCGATAAACACACAAGGGCTGAAAACCCACAGAAGGGTAGGAGACCCACAGAGCAAATAACACAGAAGGGTAGGAAGCCCACAGAACAATAAACACAGAAGAGCTGGAAACCCACAAGCGATAAACACAGAAGGGCTGAAAACCCACAGAAGGGTAGGAGACCCACAGAGCAAATAACACAGAAGGGTAGGAAGCCCACAGAACAATAAACACAGAAGGGCTGAAACCCACAGAGCAAAAGACAAGGAAAGCAAACGGTGCTAACAGCACACTAACCTCGGGACCTAAAGCACTGCGGAGGGAATGGCAATGCAAAAGCCAGGACTGTAGTCTTCAGGTGACTAATAAAGCCCATCAACACCAGAGCCACAGGTGCAGCAATCACCTTGCAACCAAACAGAGGCTTGACACTCAGAGCAGGCATCCCATAGAAAGTAACAGCGGGAGCCATCTTGGATACTGGCAAGGAGGAGGAAGCGGCAGCCATCTTGGAAGAGGCAAAGCCCACACAGGTGAGGTTCAGTAGGGCAATCAGCACACAGAGCCAGAGAGAAACTAAGACAGAGACAGACACAGAGACAAGCAGAAGCCAGCACAGCCACTGACTCCCAGAAACAGGGTAAGTATGAGGGTGGTCACGGCCACAGACGTGACAGTACCCCCTCCTCAAGACCCCCCTCTCGGTCCCCCTGAGGAGGTCAGGTGTCCAGGGGTAACTGTGGTGAAACCTTCTGATCGGTTTCAACCCCCAGACATGGATCACTGGACTGGAAGTCACAAAGAAGTTCAAAACTGGCAGACAGGAGAGGAACTTGTCAACAGGAGGCTCCTTCCAATCACCGCTGGGCCAACTCAGGAACTTGGATGCATCAAGAGGAACCACATTCAAAAGGCACCCTTCTCCGAGGGAACCCAGACTGAACTCAGGAAGCAAACCGGGACTGGGACCCGGACTAGAGTCAAGAAGCAAACCGGGACTGGAACCCAGGCGTGCGTCAGGAGCTTGACTGGAACTGGAACTCAGAGCAGGCTCAGCATCTTGGCTGGAAGTGGAACTAGGAACGGACTCAGCATCTTGGCTGGAACTGGAGCTCGGAGCAGGGTCAGCATCTTGGCTGGAACTGGAACTTGGAACAGACTCAGCATCTTGGCTGGAACTGGAGCTCGGAGCAGGGTCAGCATCTTGGCCGGAACTGGAACTTGGAACTGGCTCAGCATCTTGGCTGGAACTGGAGCTCGGAGCAGGGTCAGCATCTTGGCTGGAACTGGAGCTCGGAGCAGGGTCAGCATCTTGGCTGGAACTGGAGCTCGGAGCAGGGTCAGCATCTTGGCTGGAACTGGAACTATGAACAGGAGTAGAACCGGGACTGGAACCCGGACTGGAATCAGAAGCTTGACTGGCAGGGCCCCTCAAACTGGACTCAGGAGCTTGGCTGGGAGCGCCCCGCGAACTGGACTTTAACTGAGGCTTGGCAGAACACACCCTTTGGACAGGGATCGGAGGCTCGAGCGGAAGCGCCACTCGAACTGGCCTTCGGAGCTTGATTGGAGGTACCCTCCAGACTGGAAGCGGAGGTGCCACCTGAACCACCCTGTGGACTGGCATCGGAGGCTTGGTTAGAAGCCCCCCTCGAACTGGACTCAGTGGCTTGACTGGACGGGTCACTTGAACAAGAACCGGAGACTTGACCCGAAGCGCCACTTGCACAGGAATCTGAGGCTCCATCGAAGGCTTCCCTCGGACTGGACTCGGAGACTTCAAAGGGCGTGCCACTTGAACGAGGACTGGAGGCTCGACCTGGAGCGCCACTTGCATAGGAATCTGAGGCTCCGTCAGAAGCACCCCACGGACTGGACTCAGAGGTTTCAGAGGGCGTGCCAGTTGAACGAGGACTGGAGGCTCGACCTGGAGCACCACTCGAACAGGAATCCGAGGCTCCATCGAAAGCCTCCCTCGGACTGGACTCGGAGCCTTAAGTGGCATCGTTACTTGGACTTGAATTGGAGGTTCAGTATGAAGCATCCCCTGGACTGGACTCAGGCTCTTAAGCGGCCGCGCTACTTGAACTGGGGTCAGGGGCTTGGTAGGAAGTACCCCTCGGACCGGCTTAGGAGCTTGGCTGGACTTGACATCCCGAACAGGAGCTGAACTGCGAGGGGCACCCCGATTGTTCTGTACCACCCGCTGGGAAGCCCCGAGCATGGGCCTTCCACAGCGTATTCGTTCAGCCTCCGCTTCTGGAGTATCCCGCAGGGCTGGCTCCTCGAGAAGTTTGTAGCGGTATTCATAAAGCTGAGTCAAAGGATCAATATCCGAAACTGGGCTATGGCAGACCCTACACCTCTGGAGACGCTTTCGCTCAGCTGCCGCTTCCAAAGTATCTCTCAGGGTTGGATCAGACAAAAGTTTCTTCCGGTAGTCGCGGAGGGTCAAAAAACGATTCACAGAAAAAATTGGGTTGATATAGGGATCGGACCACAAATTAAGGACTACCTCCGGATGGTTCGTGAGGAACTCGGTCATGGACGGTAGTCCCCGCTGGGCGGATGATCTTGCCGGACTCATGGCTTTTGCATTCTGTCGCGTGCACGAGGACCTTGGCACACTGTCAGGCTTCTTCCCCGGGAGCACTGGTTTCGTGAGTCCTTGGGCCACTACCGTGGAGCGGCAGTGGCAGGCAAGATCACCTACAAGGTAGAGATGAGACAAGACTGGACTGGAACTCCGGACTGGAGTTCAACACCGGAACACTCGGAACTGGAACGCACCGAACGGGTGCGCACTGGAGTGGGGCCCGCTGGACTGGACCCACTGGAGTGGCCCCACTGGACAGGAACATACAGGAGTGAAACCCGCTGGACTGGAACACACTGGAGCGGAACCCGCGGAACTGGAACACCCTGGACCTAGGCTTCACCTACACTTGACTGCCTTCCCCCTCGGGTTGAGCCCTCAGGTTCTGGCAGCCGGTAGGACTTACAGGAAGAGCAGGAATGAAGATCCAGGAGTGCCCCCTGGCACCTAGGCGAAGGCAAGGCAGAAAATGTCTGGGTTCCGGCAGCAGGCAGGTTCAAAGCAATGGTCAGGACAAGGAACAAAACTACGGCTGGAGCCTCAGTATCAAGGAGAACTGGCAACAGATAGAACAAGGGCAGAAGCTCCAGAAGCAAAAGAAACACACACGGAAAACCAGCAGGCTAAACACAAGAAGACTAGTCCACTGTACAAGCTAGTAGGAAAGCTATGCCCAAGCAAACCAGTCATACACACGAAACATACATAAAGCAAAACACAGGAAAGCTGTACACAGGCTGACAATGCAAAGCTGTGCCCAAGCTACCAAGTCATACACTAGGAACAAACACAGAGCAAACTCAGAGAACTAGGAAAGCTGTACACAAGCTAACAAACAGACGGTGCCTAAGCTGGCTAGTCTAACACTAGGAACAAACACAGAGAACTAGCACTAACTAATCATGCACTGGAAACAAACACAGAGAACCTAACTAATCAAGCACTGGAAACAAACACAGAGAACTAGCAGAGCTAGGCACAGGCTACAAGCCAGACGGTGCCTAAGCTAACTAGTCAAACAAAGAAACTCACACAGAGCAAACACTGAAACTGTGTACAGAGCACTCTATACACCAGGACCTATAGATGAGCAATAAACACAGAAGGGCTGGAAACCCACAAGCGATAAACACAGAAGGGCTGAAAACCCACAGAAGGGTAGGAGACCCACAGAGCAAATAACACAGAAGGGTAGGAAGCCCACAGAACAATAAACACAGAAGGGCTGGAAACCCACAAGCGATAAACACAGAAGGGCTGAAAACCCACAGAAGGGTAGGAGACCCACAGAGCAAATAACACAGAAGGGTAGGAAGCCCACAGAACAATAAACACAGAAGGGCTGAAACCCACAGAGCAAAAGACAAGGAAAGCAAACGGTGCTAACAGCACACTAACCTCGGGACCTAAAGCACTGCGGAGGGAATGGCAATGCAAAAGCCAGGACTGTAGTCTTCAGGTGACTAATAAAGCCCATCAACACCAGAGCCACAGGTGCAGCAATCACCTTGCAACCAAACAGAGGCTTGACACTCAGAGCAGGCATCCCATAGAAAGTAACAGCGGGAGCCATCTTGGATACTGGCAAGGAGGAGGAAGTGGCAGCCATCTTGGAAGAGGCAAAGCCCACACAGGTGAGGTTCAGTAGGGCAATCAGCACACAGAGCCAGAGAGAAACTAAGACAGAGACAGACACAGAGACAAGCAGAAGCCAGCACAGCCACTGACTCCCAGAAACAGGGTAAGTATGAGGGTGGTCACGGCCACAGACGTGACAATGGCGAACCTATGGCACGCATGCCAGAAAGGGAATGCAGAGCCCTCTCTGTTGGCATGCGCGCCCTCGCCTCAGCCAGAGTCGTACTGCCGCTCATAGGCGCCGACTCTGTGGGTGCCTCACGCACCGGAAGTTCGCTCCCTCCATCCCTCCGAGTTCCAGGGTCGTCACCCCTCCCTTCCAGTTCCAGGCCCCCTCCCTTCGAATTTGAAAAATCATCTTGACTTACCTCATTGGGGTTACGGCGGCCGGCAGCAGCAGTAAGAGGCATGGAGGCTCGGCCCTTCTCTCTCTCTCTCAGCTCTGGTCCCGCCCTTGCGGAAACAGGAAATGAGGGCGGGACTAGAGCTGAGAGGGAGAAAAGGGCCGAGCCTGCACGCCTCTTACCGCTGCTGCCGGCCGCCGTAACCCCTACGAGGTAAGTCAAGATGATTTTTTTAATTGGAAGGGAGGGGGCCTGGAACTGGAAGGGAGTGAGGGAGGAAGGGGGAGGGACGACGACCCTGGAAATTGGAGGGAGGGGGAGGGAAAGGATATATAGAGGGAAGGGAGGGAGGGAGGGAGGGAGGGAGGGGGGCCTGGAACTCAAAGGGAGGGAGGGGGACCTGGAACTGGGAGGGACTGGAACTGGGAGGGAGGAAGGCCTGGAACTGGGAGGGAGGGAGGAAGGGAGGGACGACCACCCTGGAACTGGGAGAGAGGGCCCTGAAACTGGGAGAGAGAGGGACGGACGACGACCCTGGAACTCGGAGGGAGGGAGGCAGCTAACTTCCGGTGGGTGAATATTTGGGGTGCTCGAGCACCCACAGCACCCACGGAGTCGGCGCCTATGAGCGGCAGTACGACTCTGGCTGAGGCGACGGCGCGTGTGCCAACAGCAAATCAGTGGATCCATCTGCACGCTTTGAAGGAGCTACCAACTCTCCGACATGAAAAGCGCCAAAGAAACAAACTGTAAATGCCAACTGAAAAAGAACCGTCTCAAAATATGAATGGCAAACCTACCTCTCTATCTGGAATGGAAACATCCGAAAGCCGGGTGTGAACCTCCACAGTGGCTACAACCATGTCAGTAATTACATCCTGTTCAATCACAATGCCCTGCACTGAAATGGAAACAAAAATTGCCTCCTTCCCCACTCGCTCTGGAGGGTAATGGAAAGGAAGAACTTGTTCCATGCAGTGATCTAGACATAGGACGTCCCAAGTAGAACCCAGAAATCGCTCACTGAGCCCCCACCCCCCAAATGCTCCAAAGGCAGATCCTGAATGAAAGGAGCCGACTTTCGAGGAGGTTATTTCCATGATCCATAGGTCAACATCACGAAAACCCCAATGCTCAGCCTGGTCCTTGGTCAAACTACACCGAAAATGCTCATCATAATTGATCAAAGACCATCCACCATTTGTACGACATGCATGCAAAATTAAATCAGAATACTTCAACAACTGAGGATAAAGCACCTGTCAAGCCTCCTCTAACACACACTGGCATAAATATGAAAAGCCAGCATCCAACTGAATATTGTTTTTGGGACCCTCGCTTTCCTTCCCTTACCCTCATCCTTAGAACTATCCCGCTTTTTATCAGACCCCTCCTTCTCCCTAGACAACAAGGAAAATATATCAACATATTTCACCCTCAAAATCTTACGACACAATTTTTGAGACAGCTGAAAATCCAAGGGTGCTATTGTACAGAGTGTATGACCCTGGCGTCATACTGGAGCCACTAGGAACAATGCCACGCTACACATGAGGCAAATCCTGAGAGGATGATTTTGCATAATTAACAAATATATTAATTTAAACTTTAAAAGATAAGTTACCAGAAAACACAAGTCCTAGAGATGCCTTTCTATTCTTTTCAAAAATGAAGCCAGTCGAAAATATTTAATCCAATGTCTGAGAGGTGGACCCCATCAGACAAATATAGGCCAGCATAATCAACAGTTATGAAATCATGGTAACATAACATAGTAGATGACGGCAGAAAAAGACTTGCATGGTCCATCCAGTCTGCCCAACAAGATAAACTCATATGTGCTACTTTTTATGTATACCTTACCTTGATTTGTATCTGCCCAGCAATATCCTCGACTGCCAACCACCAGCCCCGCCTCCCACCACCTGCACCACATAACCTCCCAATAGCAAAACCAACCTACCCTTCTCAGAATTCACCCTTTTTCTCAAATGCTCTATAGCTTTCATCATACGCTCTCCTATCCGAACTCCCCTCAGAATACTGTTAGACCAAACAAGGATTATATTAAGAAACATATCATAAATCTCTAATATATCCATCTTCATCTGTCTAATAAGGTCCACTCCCTTGACAATATGTAAATCATTACCCCCCCCCCCCCCAACCAAGTGCAGCAACAAAACAGTAGACTCAGTTAAACATCTTCTAGCTTGCCACAAGGAAGGCAGCAACTGGTCCCAGAACATTCCATGTAGTCCAAGCCAATAAATCCAGAATCCCATGAAAGCCAATCCCAAATACATTCCGTTTGATATTTACGCATCCGGAGCAAGCCACCAAAAACGAGACCACTGAAATTGAGACAATGAATTAGCCAATACATTATTATATCCAGGAATATGACAAGCTTTCAGCAAAACATTCAAATGCAAACATCTCAAAATAATCATATGCAACACAAAGTCAGCTCACAGTGTACAAACTGTCAATTAATAGCGAAAACAACAGCCATATTATCAGATCTAATCACCAATTTTCAATTTCATAATCTATCACTCCACAACATTAAAGCCACCCAAATAGGAAATAATTCCAAAAAGGCTAAATTGCTAGTCCAACCTCATTGAAACCAGAAGAAAATCATCCAAATAATAAATGATATTAACATCACCTGAAACCTTCTCTACCACCCAATGAATAAAAGTAGAGAATGCTTCAAAACGAGAACAGGAAATAGAACATCTCATTTGCATATTATCAAAGAAAAACAAAGACTGGAACTTAAAACCAAGCAGATGAAATGATTCTAGATGCACAGGTAATAATCTGAACACGGACTCGATATCTGCCTTCACCATTAATGCCCCCTTACCACAGTGCTGGAACAGTGACACTGCTTGATCCAGCGAGGCGTACCAAACCGAACAATCATCAGGATCAATAAAAGCATTAACCCCAGCTTGAATAGGACATGAAAGATTATGTATTAACCAAAATTTGCTATTTTCTTTTTTAAGCACCACACCCAAAGGTGAAATCACCAAATTGCTAAAAAGAGAAGAAAAAGGATCTGCCATCCTTCCCAAATCTAATTCCTTACATAACTTTTTAACCACCACTTCACTGTGTAACATAACACATGAAGCATTGTGCGCCTTATGAACTAACACAGACCCACAAAAGGGGATCTTAAAACCTTTCTTAAATCCTCCTTGCAACAAATCCACATCATTCTTTTTCAGGTAAAAATTCAACTATTCTTTCAAAATAATCACATCAATTGGTGATGGGAGCTTGCAGGAACACTTGCAAGGGGGCATTGGTTTTGGACCAGGGCCCTTGGAAGCTGCACCTCCTTTGAACTGACAATGGAAGGCTGCATGACTTCCCCCACAGACGGAATATCTGTGCCTAAATTTACAAAATTGACAGGAACATTGCCCTGAGTTAAAATGGAAACAGACATTGTCAATTCCAACCCCTCTACCCCAAACTCCTTCTCCTTACATACTGGGACCTGTACCCGATTACCCTCCTTGAGAAATTCCCAAACCACTGCTGCCCAATTGGCTAACCCACTGTTCCCAAGAATCCCAAGATTCCAACCTGTTGACCATATCCACGAAAGGACCAAGGCCGTAATGGAGTCATCTCCGTAAGCCAAATGTCCATTCCTTGAAATCACCATGCTTCCGACTTATCTTTTGCCAAACGGTTCCTAAAAATAAACATCATAATTTAACTATGACCAACCACCATATGTGTCCTATACATTTATTTATTGCATTTGTATCCCGCATTTTCCCACCTCTTTGCAGGCTCAATGTGGCTTACAATGTAACATTATTGGTAGTTAGTATGTTGAGGGAAAGATTTAGTGTTACATAAAGGATATCATAATCGAAGTTTAGGCATTAGTTAAAAGTAGAATACAGTACTGATGGTAGGTGAGGTGGGGATGTCATGTTAGAATACCTCAAAAAGGAGGGCTACAGATCAGATTTAGCCTCTCCTAAAACAGCCGCATAAATGTTAAAACCCAATAACCAATTATGAATAGACTTAGAGACTTTAACACTTTTCTTTTTAATTTCTTTTTAATTACCCTCCTCATTTTATCTAGAATCAATCTTACTCAAAACTTTCCTTTCTACTTTCAGCGAGACATTTGTTCCTAGCAGAGCTAAAGCACTAAAAGTATACCTACTCTTATTCCAAGCCTTATCCAAATTGCCTATTCGAGCTCTAGAATTCCCAACTGACTTGCTAGTTCCTAAAACCGCACCATCATCAGAATCACTCCCAAAAGAAGATGAAGAAGATTCAAACAAGTCCAAAGATTCAGAAGACTCCCAAGCATGAGCTGCACTCCTCCTAATCTCCCTCCGCTTACGCTTTTCACTATCCAACCTCTCTTCACCATGTTGCAAATTGTGCATAGATTTTTTTCTCTCTCAAGCACTTGCACAAACCCTTCTTCCCAGTCTTTTTTCCAACCTCATTCCCCTTTCTTGACTTTTCCCAAAAGAACTCACAACATTCTCACCCTAAGAATGATCAGATTCTTCATTATCCTGGGATTCACCACCATCATGCCTCAATTGCCTCCTCATCCTTTCTAGACTCAATCTTAGAACATCTCTTTTTTTTTTTTTTTTTAATTACTCTGCCCTTCAAGTAAACACACTCTTTTTCCAGGAGTCTTAACAGCTTTTTCACTTTTTTAATACCCCTTTCCAGACATTTTTGTCCACCACCTTCTTATTACCTTGCCCCTCCTCCACAAAAGTTGACCTAGTAGCTCTCTTTTTTTTATAGCCCCAGCCTTTCTCTTCTCTCCCACCATGGCCACATTCCTTTTAGGTCCCATACCACTAACACACCTACCACAAACCATACTACCAAACCCTTACAATACTCAAAACTAAAAACCCAGTAGTAACTTAGAACTCCTGGCACCAAAATTAAACAAAATTCATTACTCACACTTCTTTGAGCCTCCAAAACACCTCGCAGCCACTAGCACTAACACTGCCATCAGCAGTACAGCCACCATTCACCAGTGGACCTCCCCACACTAGAAATCAAGTCCCAGCCAAACACAGACCCGGAAATGAGCCTCCCTTCTGCACACACAATCTTCCGGACCCAACTCACACCACCAAGCAAACAATTAAATTAAACTACAAAATTACCCCCCCCCCCCCCCTGTTTACTAAGCCGCACTAGCAGCTGCCATACACCAATTCTGACATAGCTCATTCATTTTGAATGGGCGGTGTTTGCATTGTCACGCAGCTTAGTAAATGGGGGGGGGGGGGGGATTTTTTCAGTAAAGCTGACTAAACCACCCTCTCTCTGCAGTTCAATCACATCTGATTACCACCAAAACCCCTGAGCATTTTATTGGCTCCCACATAGCCAATCACAGGACGCCAACCTCGGTACCAGCGTTTCATAAATACCAGCTGTTTCACAATAAACAGGTAATGGGAGTGGGGGGGGGGGGGGGCTGATCTTGCCCACATTATTGTGCCCCAGTTAAATCTGTGGCTTATTATTGTCTATGTACATTTGATTTTGCCAGTCATCTATTTCTTTAATAACCTTTTGCTTAAACGTCTGCAGAATAAAATCGATTGGCCTAGGTGGAATCCAATGAGATTTAGGTTTTATGAAGGTTCTATCAAAACCTTGTGCCTTTTCTAAAGTTAATTTGAGCGCTAGTTCCCAGAATATATTGCTCATGTTAATAAGCCAGTGCTGAGAAGGACTTTGATAAGGTAGAGTGGGCCCTCCTGCATTATTTATTGGCCCTTAAGGAGTTAGTATTAATTTTAGAAAGTGGATTTCTACTCTGTAGTCCTTGCCAGAAGCCAGAGAAAGGGTGAATGGAGGGGTTTTTTTTGTTACATTTGTACCCCGCGCTTTCCCACTCATGGCAGGCTCAATGCGGCTTACATGGGACAATGGAGGATTAAGTGACTTGCCCAGAGTCACAAGGAGCTGCCTGGGCCGGGAATCAAACTCAATTCCTCAGGACCAAAGTCCACCACCCTAACCACTAGGCCACTCCTCCTCTCTGATGTGTTTCCATTCTCGAGGGGAATGCATCAAGGATGCCCTTTATTCCCATTACTGTTTGCCCTGGTAATGGAACTGTTGGCAGATAGAATTCGGTCATATGCAGGCATCAGGGGTTTTCAGGTAGGCCAAGAAGAATTTAAGTTATCCCTGTTTGTGGATGATATTTTGCGGACAGCAAGTGTCCCAAGTCCCTGTTTAGTACTTTTGGAAGTGTGCAGGGAATATGGTAAAATATCAGGATTTAAAATGAATGCATCAAAATATGAACTTCTGAATATAAATCTTCACCCTACAATGGTGCAGCAGCTCATAACTAAGCTTCCTTTTGGATGGACGAATAATTAAGCATAATATTTGGAAGTGAAATATCTGCAAACTCTCATCAGCTTTTTGCATTTCAGTTGATCCACATTGATGGCACTGCCTACATCAGGTTGGGAAGAATGATGGTCCTTTTTAGATTTTTATGTCCTTGTCAGAAGTTGCTGATTGCTGTCCCCAATGCCACTTTTGTCTCCTACCTAGCAACATTTTCTCCTTTATTTGGAAGAAACGCCCACCAAGGGTATCTAAGATGGTGATGATGCAGAGACAGGACTTCAATGGGTTGGGAGTCCCAGATTTTAATAAATATTATTGGACTGCTCACATCAGACCTTTATTTCAGTGGTGCGAAGATAAATCCAATGTATGGGTTTGCATTAAGAGACGGGATATGTCAGATCCAGTCAGTGATCTAGCTTACAGGGCACCACTTATTTATAAAATTCAACTGCAGCCTGGTAATCTTGATTAATGCATACAATGTTCTTATGTGCTAGAATATGACCACAGTAGCTGGGCCTGAAACAGTTATCTATGGTGGCCCCAATTCGAGCCTTTCTGGTGTTTGCCCCACACTGGGACAATGCATGTATAGCTCAGTGGAAGTTTTATGGATTGTTTAGAGTTGGCCAATTTTGCTCAAAGTTTTCCACTAGTTCTCACATCTGAGAGAAATGTTTGGAGTGCCATCCTCTGACATTTATTTCTACTTAAAATTACTACTACTACTTAACATTTCTAGAGCGCTACTAGGGTTACGCAGCGCTGTACAATTTAACAAAGACAGACAGTCCCTGCTCAAAGAGCTTACAATCTAAATTAGACTTCTACAGAAGAACTTTTCTATCATGGTGCATCCCAAGAGAAATTGATTTCTAATATTTATACTTTGCTGTTAGGAGGGGAATCTCTCAAATCCAGGTACCAGCAACAATGGGAATATGATCTAGGTGTGGCCTTACTAGTACAGAGTGGCTAATTATTTGGCATATCTCTGCTAATTTGGATGAGCAGGTGATCAAGGTATTATATTGATGGTATCTCCCTCCCACATGTTCTGGCCTCTGTTGGAGGGATTATGGCACTCCAGGCACTTACTTTCACATCTGGTGGGGAGCGCCACAGCTTTAAAATCTTTTTGAAGACCTGATAAAAGTTATATTGCTTCTAGACCCTAAAGCTTTTCTGCTGCAGTGGCAGCCACCTGGGCTGGATATGTCATAGCCTCCGAGCTCCCCAGCCTCACCCCTCGCGTCTTCCATTCCCACGTTGGTTCCCTGTAAAAGGAGGGAGGGGGGTCACATCTGTCACACAGCCACCAGCAGCTGACCCCGTCCGGAAACCCGCTTGATGGTGGCCCAAAGGTGCATGTTCAATCGCGTGCATTTCATGAAGAACAGAGGAAAGTGCCACTGAATGATGCCACTATGGGGGTTCTATTTCAGACATCTGGTACCACAACTCGTTGCCTACCACACCTCGTTGCCTTTACATCACTTCTCTCCTCTTCCCTGCCAAGCATCATCACATCCAAGTTCCATTTCCTACCAAGCTACAGCCAAGCCAGGTCCTGCCAAGCTCCAGTTCCTGCCAGGCTCCAGCCAAGCCACTTCCTGTCAAGCTTCAGGTCCTGCCAAGCTCCAGTTCCTGCCAATCTTCAGCCATGCCGGGTCTTGTCAAGCTCCAGCCAAGCCAGATCCTGCAAGCTCCAGCTTGTCCCAAGCTCCAGCTAAACCAGGTCCTACCAAGCTCCAATTCCTGCCAAGCTTAAGTCAAGCCAGTTACTGCCAAGCTCCAATTCCTGCCAAGCTTCAGTCAAGCAAGTTCCTGCTAAGCTCTAGCCAAATTTCAGTTCCTGTCAAGTTCAAGCCAAGCCAGTTCCTGCCAAACTCCAGATTCTGCCAAGCTCCAGCCAAGCCAGGTCCTGCCAAGCTCCAGCCAAGCCAGATCCTGCAAATCTCCAGCCAAATCAGGTCCTGCCAAGCTCCAGTTCCTGCCAATCTCCAGCCCTGTCAGGTCTTGTCAAGCTCCAGCCAAGCCAAGTTCTGCCAAGCTCCAGCTCCTCCCAAGCTCTAGCTCCAGCCAAGCCAGGTCCTGCCAAGCTCCAATTCCTGCCAAGCTTAAGTCAAGCCAGTTACTGCCAAGCTCCAGTTCATGCCAAGCTCCAGCCAAACTTCAGACCCTGTCAAGTTCACGCCCAGCCAGTTCCTGCCAAAATCCAGATTCTGCCAAGCTCCAGCCAATCCAGGTTCAGGGCTTGGCAAGATCTAGCAAAGCCAGGTCCTGCCAAGCTTCAGGTCTTGCCAAGCTCCAACCAAGCCAAGTCCTTCAAATCTCCAGCCAGGCCAGCTCCTGCCAAGCTCCAGCCAAGCAAAGTTCTGCCAAGCTTCAGGTCTTGGAAAGCTCCAGCCAAGCCAGGTCATGCCAATCTCTAGTTCCTGCCAAGCTCTAGCCCTGCCAAGTTCAGTTTCCTGCCAAGCTCCAGCCAAACTTCAGTTCCTGTCAAGTTCAAGCCAAGCCAGTTCCTGCCAAACTCCACATTCTGCCAAGCTGCAGCCAAGCCAGGTCCTGCCAATCTCTAGTCCCTGCCAAGGTCCAGCCAAGTTCTGCCAAGCTTCAGGTCATGGCAAGCTTCCAGCCAAGCTAGGTCCTGCCAAGCTCCTTCTACATCTTATATATTAATGGGGTAATTTTATAAAGAATTGTTCATGCTTTCGTGCCAGTATACATCAGTAAAATTCTTCTTATAAAATTAAGCCCTCCCTCCATGTACAACTATACTTGGTGGCACATAGGCATGTACCTATATGTGATCCAGATCTGGATGTGTTCAGAGGATTAGTTTGGGTGGAGTGATAAAGTACACTTGTAGGTTATAAAAGGCTTTTGTACTTTGATCTATTGTCATGGCAAAGACTACCATACTTATGGAGTGGCTTTCCACTTACAGACCCTCTATACATCAATGGAGAGCACAAATGATATCCCTCTTGTGAATGGAAAGACACGGAATCAAAGATATTTCTTCTTCTATTTTGGGACATGTTATCACCAATAGCACGCAGTCAACTGCTGAATTTTTAATATGTAGAAATTAGTATGTTTTGCTTAGATAAGCTATAACTCAGTAGACTGAAAAGGACAGGGGAGTGGGAGGGGGAAAGTGGGGCACGGGTGTTGGGATGGATATTGGGAGATAGACCTTGGTTTGTTTAAAATTAGTGTTACCTATTAATGCATTGTCTCCTATGTTTCTGTTGAATAAAAATGAATCTAAACTTAAAATGCACGCCTATGCCTGTACTTCAACCAGACCCAAGCTCCTATAAATATACACAGCTGCATTTTAACCATAATTTCATCTGCTTCTATGGGGAAAATTTTAAGAAGACACACAGAGGGGCATTTTCAAAAAAATGTCTGAATGGAGATGTCCTGCTCTTACAAAAACATCTCTCTCACAACCATTTTCAAACAAAAGAAATGTCCAGATTTTCAGTTTGAAAATGGCTGTGAGATGGATGTTTTTGTGCTGAGAATGTACAAAATGAATAGCCATTTTCCAAAATAAAATGTCCAATTTTGAGCTGCAAAAGACCAGGGAAAGGGGATGGATATCTGGCATCATTTTTTTCTTGTTACATTTGTACCCCGCACTTTCCCACTCATGGCAGGCTCAATGCGGCTTACACGGGGCAATGGAGGGTTAAGTGACTTGCCCAGAGTCACAAGGAGCTACCTGTGCTGGAAGTGGGAATTGAACTCAGTTTCTCAGTTTCCCAGGACCAAGGTCCACCACCCTAACCACTAGGCCACTTCTGAGAAAAATAGCCATATGGATGTCTGGCAGAGCAGAGGGGGTAGCCAAGGGACGTGAGGTTCAAGTCCATTTTGTTTTGCAATTGTGAGCCCTCCAAGAACATAAAAATACCTACTGAACATACAGCACTTCAATAGTCTTCAAACTTGCAGATAGCTTATATAGGGGCCCTTTTACAATGCCGAGGTAGAGGTACTGCAGAACTGGCATACGGCAATCCTGTTCAATAGCAACATAACAGGTAAACTGATTGTTTCAGTGGCTAGCTCAAACAGTAAGGTAACATGTTAGTAGTATACCTCACCAGCATTTCCCAACCTTTAATTATCTTGTTCAGCTACTGTAGTTTTTGAATTTTAATTTTTCTTGCTCTTTTAATATGAGTTCAAATGAGGGATTGGATATCAGTATGTCACTGACTGAATATAAGTATGTTAGTAATATGGAAATGAAGCTCATCTTGATAATTAGACTTTAAAGATTTTTGACGCTACACGGACCATCATGACGTTATCACTTTTATTTATTTTATTATTTTATTTATTTATTGCATTTGTATCCCACATTTTCCCACCTATTTGCAGGCTCAATGTGGCTTACAGAGGTCTGTTATGACATTGCCATTTCAGGGTGTCTGATACAATTGTTGATGCAAAGAGATTAAGGATGGAAAGAAGTACTAAGAAAGTAGATATAGAAAGATGACTTTCGGATTGGGGTGGTTTGGTGAGGTAGTATAGTTAAGCTATGGGTCCTCTTTGTAGGCTTTATTGAAGAGATACGTCTTCAGGGATTTACAAAAGTTGGATATTTCGTTCATTGTTTTCAGATCAGCTGGTAGTGCGTTCCACAACTGCGTACTCATGTAGGAGAAGGAGGTCGCGTGTATAATATCGTATTCATGTTAAAATAATCTTTTGGATCGCTTATGATATAAAAGTGCTTTCTGAATGATTAATTTTGAAATTATGCTATGAAGTTTTGATTTAAGTTTACAACCTATGACGGTTGGTTACCTATGACCTCGTGGTGAGGCTTTAAAGTGTGGGATGTGTTATACTCAGTAATGCTGACGCACAGCATTACAGAGTGTTGGATGCTGAACAGCGAAACAAGCAAAGTGAGTACTTAATCTGGACATTTCATCTTATGTTACAAAGTTTGTTTCTATACACCGAGTTGCTTTTAAGAAAGGATTAGAGCGGCGTGGTTTGTGACTGTCGGAGTATGCTAAGAAATCAATAAAAAGCTGGATTGTAAATGTGCAATGTGGTTTATTTAGCTCTATACGGATACCTGTTTATGGTCTATATATATAATGTTTATACAAAGTGGGATTAGCGAATTCTTATTCTGACCCTTAACCATGTTGGGCATTCGGAGTACAGTGTGCTCAGTTACATTGGTACGTTTATGTTATAAATGAGGCATGCTCATCATTGTCAAACACGCTAAGATATTTACAAGTTGTAGGTGGGACATAAAATGTAAAAGGAATGAAATAGGCTGGGTCATGTGATGCCTGCTACCTGAGAGGCAGCGAGAAGGAAAGGCTCCGCACCCAACCTGCCAATATCTGCTATATTAAGGACTAAAACTCTGATGATCGAGGGGACCTGAGCGTACAGATCCCAGGACCCGTCCGGTATATACTATAGGGGGTTCAGTCGAGGTATGCCCTCAAGAGCCCACAGAAAATCGACAAATCCTCACAGGAGCAGCCGCAATAAAATGGCGGAGGCACGGCTTGCACAGAACGCACTCCCAGCCCTGACTACAGAATGGGCCCAGGAGATCTCGCGCTCAGACTCTACCGTACTGGAAGACAAGCTAAACAGTCGGCAGTAGATGAGATAAACGAGAAATTTGATTCACACTCGGCACGCATTACGGAAGTAGAGCAACGGCTCTCAGCGAGAGAGGAGGAGGCCCAGAATGCTGCCACGCGGTTGGCGGCGCTCCAAAAGGAACTGGCAGAGATGCGAGAGCGCATCGAGGAACAGGAGAACCGCTCTCGCTGGAACAACTTAAGGGTCATAGGACTGCCTGAAACAGTACCGGACAAAGATCTCTACGAATTCTTTGCCAAGTGGTTCCCTGAACATCTGGGACTAGAGGAGCAAGGGGGCCACATCGGGTGGGATCCCGGGGGGAAGGTAACAGCAGACCCCACACAGCGATTGCTCACTTTGTAAATTGGCAGGCAAAGGAGAAGATCTTGAAAGCCTCCAGAGCCAAGGAGCTGCAATACGAAGGACATCGCTTGCTGTTGTTTAATGATGTTGAGGAAGGCCATGGCTCCCACGTGCTCTGTGCTTTACAAAAAGGGGGTCCGATTTGCCCTAGTGTACCCGGCCAAGCTGAGAATTTAGGTCGAGGGGAAAACCATTGTTATAAACGATGCGGCTGCTGCAAAAGACTATCTGGACAATTATAATAAAGGGAATGGGCCGGATCCCCATGGACCGGAATAGATGGGGCCCAGCGGAACAGGAGTGGAGAAGGCTGGCGCAACGCTTGTAAATTAGATATCTGGACCGGGGACCGGAGCAGACAGGACTCTGTGAAATAGAAGGGGTGGCGTTGAGCACAACATCACTGCCTGTTTTGAATCAGGAACCAGAGACCAAAGCCAGACCGCATGGAGAGGTGCAGTGATTGACTATGTTGTGAATACCCATGGAGGTCAGAATAAGGGCTACTGTACAACAAGCCGGAGAGAGTGGAGGACGCACAAATGAAGTGGCTGAGAGGAAATAATCCGGAAGGTTCCCTAAAGTTTATGTTATGAGCATATGTTTGAAGTTGGGCTGAACTATTACCCTTTCTCTCTTTCACTTCTATGAAATTGTTTGTTTGCTGAATTGTTGTATGTTTTATAGACTGATGTACACCACATTGAGCCTGCCCATAGGTGGGAATATTGTGGGATATAAATGCTATAAATAAATAAAGTGAGATCACTGAGTCCAAGGGAGGAGTATGGCATGCATGTCTGGGAAGCGGTCGTAAAGAAAAAGAGGTCTTGCAGGTCCGGCTGGGAGACCGGCGAGGTATATGGTAACTTGACCAAGGTTAAAATGCAAACATATTCACAATATGGGTAGTCTGAAACTCATCACGCTCAATGTTGATTCCATCAAGGAATTTCACCTCTCTAGCATGCACTGATGTTACATTTATCCAGTCAGTATCAGTGTAATTGGAATCACCCTTTATTAGTGTGTTCCCCAGTTTGTCAGCCTCCCTAATTTCTGATAACATTTCTACATCTGTCTCTTCAACCTGGCCAGGTAGACGATAGTACACTACTATCACTATCCTTTTCCCCTTTACACATAAAATTTCAATCCATAGGGATTCCAAGATGCATTTTGTGTCCTGTAGAATTTTTAGTCTATTTAAGGCCCTCATTAATATACAATGCTACCCCTCAACCAATTCGATCAACCCTATTACGGCGATATAATTTGGTATGACAGTGTCCCACTGGTTATCTTCCTTCTGCCAGGTCTCAGAAGTGCCTATTATATCTATTTTTTCATTTAGTACAATATATTCTAATTCTCCCATTTTATTTCTTAGGCTTCTGGCATTCGCATACAGACATTTCAGACTATGTTTGTTGTTCCTATTTATATCTTGCTCAGTAGTTGACAGTGATAATGTGCAATCTTGAAAAAACTGGTTTTATTTAAAGACACCTGGTCTACTATGCTCTGTATTGCAACCTCGCTATCGGGATGCCCTATCTTCGCTATTTTGGTTAGGGTTACCATATGGCTCCAGAAAAAGGAGGACGGATTGAGCCAGCCGGGTTTTACTTCCATTTCATCAATCCGTCCTCCTTTTTCTGGAGCCATATGGTAACCCTACGTGCAGGCTTCTGTTTGTCTGACGTCTGTCAGACTCACAGAAACAGAAGCCTGTGTGGCCGCATTGCTGATCTGCAAGGGCAGGCTTCTACATGGAATGTTGCTAGTGGAATAGCAACATTACCATGTAGAATCTCAATAGTAGCACATTCCATCTAGAATCTACAAATAGTTTCAACATTCCATGTAGAATCTCAAATAGGGAAAGGGAACTGGGACTTGACATACCGCCTTTCTGTGGTATTTTGCAACTACATTCAAAGCGGTTTATATATATACAGATACTTATTTTGTACCTGGGGCAATGGAGGGTTAAGGGACTTGCCCAGAGTCACAAGGAGCTGCAGTGGGAATTGAACTCAGTTCCCCACTAGGCTACTCCTCCACTCTTTTAATCAGGCTTTCCTGGGTCTCATTTTCTCTGTAGAATGCATGTGGTGGTTGTTATGTATGCTGGAAAGCAAGCTACATTTTAACCTGACAAATTACCACTATGATGGTTCAAATATTTTATCAATATTTACTGTAACTACTTGTTTCCCCCACTTAAAATCCAGCTGCATTCTTTTGCAAGATAAACTATTTAAAAACACCCAGTATGGATGTAATCGATGCATCTTTGTACTAATTAGGCAAATGTAGGCTGTTTCTATTACTGTAAATAGTTTACATCTGAGAATTCTTTTCTGCACACACATTTGTAATTTTTAATGATGTCTGTTTATTTTCTAACAAGCATCTCCTGTAATTTAAGGAATTCTTCCACACTACCAGGGTGGTTTGCAGACCTCCAAAGGCCAATGTAGCAATTAAGGACACCAAATGCTGCCTCATCACAAATCTCTAAAAACAAAGGAAAGAAAACATCTGACAAAACCAGGAAGGAATATGACAAGCAATTTCAGTCTAAAGAAGCTATCGGCTTTAATGTATTATAACCTTTATAACTAGATGCCATTTTTATTGCTTTATAAACATTATTAATAACTAGTAAAAAAGGCCTGTTTCTGACACAAATGAAACGGGCGCTAGTAAGGTTTTCCTTGGAGTGTGTATGTTTGAGAGAGTGTATGTGAGAGTGACTGTGTGTGTGAGAGAGAGTGAATGTGCGAGTGTGTGAGAGAGAGTGTGTCTGGGTGCGAGTGTGTGTGTGTGTGAGAGAGAGAGTGTGTGCAAGTGTGAAGCACAGTGTGTGTGTGTGTGAGAGAGAGAGTGTGTGTTTCACACAGATATAGTGTGTGAGAGAGAGAGAGTGTGTGTGAGACACACACTCACTGTGAGACTGAGTGTATGAGACCAAGAGAGTGTGTGAATGACTGTGTGACACATAGAGAGTGAATGTGATACAGTGTGAGACATTGACTGTGAGAGAGAGAGAGTGTGTGTGTGTGACAGAGATACCTCCCCCCCTCCCTCTCTCTGGTGTCAGCCCCCCCCCCCCCTCTCTCTCTCTCTGGTGTCTGAGTGTTACTGTGCAGGATGCTGAGCTCTGGCTGTGCTTCAAGGAACTGACCAATCCTATTTAATAGAATGCACCTCATAGGCGTAGACTGGGGGGGGCGAGGGGGGGCAATGCCCCCCCAAACGACGCGAGGCGCCGCCGCGCCATTAGTTTAAAAAAAAAAAACCACATGCAGGCACGCGCTCCTCTCCATCCGCTTGGCTTCCCTGCCCTCTCTATCTGCGTCCCACCTTCCTCTGACGTCATTTCCTTTCGGGCGGGACGCAGACAGAGAGGGCAGGGAAGCCAAGCGGACGGAGAGGAGCGTGTCCGTCTACCTCTCTCTCTTCCTCCCTCCCTCCGGCGCAGGCAGCAGTCTTTTCCAGTGTTCCTGGCAGCGGTAGCGTTGTACACGCTGCCTTTGGCTCTGCCCCGAAGCCTTCTCTTCAAGTTCCTGTTCCCGCATAGGTGGGAACAGGAACTTGAAGAGAGAGCTTCCGGGGCAGACCGAAGGCAGCGTGTACATCGCTACCGCTGCTGGAAAAGACTGCTGCCTGCGCCGGAGGGAGGGAGGAAGAGAGGGGGTAAACAGAGTCACCATCTTGGACCTCGCGGGGGGGGGTGGGGAGCAGAGGGAAGATGGATGGGACGGAGGGATGGTGAGCAGAGGGAAGGAACAGAAGATGGATGGGACTGGGAGGGTGGGGAGCAGAGGGAAGGAGCAAGAGATGGATGGGACTGGGAGGGGTGGGGGAGCAGAGGGAAGGAGCAAGAGATGGATGGGACTGGGAGGGGTGGGGGAGCAGAGGGAAGGAGCAAGAGATGGATGGGACTGGGAGGGGTGGGGAGCAGAGGGAAGGAACAGAAGATGGATGGGACTGGGAGGGGTGGGGAGCAGAGGGAAGGAGCAAGAGATGGATGGGACTGGGAGGAGTGGACCAGGAGATGGATGGGATTGGGAGAGGACAGGCACAGCAGAGGGAAGGAGCAGAAGATGGATGGGACGGAGGGATGGTGAGCAGAGGGAAGGAACAGAAGATGGATGGGACTGGGAGGGGTGGGGAGCAGAGGGAAGGAGCAAGAGATGGATGGGACTGGGAGGGGTGGGGGGCAGAGGGAAGGAACAGAAGATGAATGGCACTGGGAGGGGTGGGGAGCAGAGGGAAGGAGCAAGAGATGGATGGGACTGGGAGGGGTGGGGAGCAGAGGGAAGGAGCAAGAGATGGATGGGACTGGGAGGGGTGGGGAGCAGAGGGAAGAAGCAAGAGATGGATGGGACTGGGAGGGGTGGGGAGCAGAGGGAAGGAGCAGGAGATGGATGGGACTGCGAGGGGTGGGGAGCAGAGGGATGGACCAGGAGATGGATGGGATTGGGAGAGGTCAGGCACAGCAGAGGGAAGGAGCAGAAGATGGATGGGACGGAGGGATGGTAAGCAGAGGGAAGGAACAGAAGATGGATGGGACTGGGAGGGGTGGGGAGCAGAGGGAAGGAGCAAGAGATGGATGGGACTGGGAGGGTGGGGAGCAGAGGGAAGCCTACTGGAAAGAAGACACTGCATAAAACAGAAGACACTGGGATCAAAGCGAATAGAAAAACTAAATGATCAGACAACAAAGGTAAATAAAAGTATTTTATTCATAATTTATTAATTGAAATGTGTCAGCTTTTTGAAATGTGCATCTGTGATATTTTGCCTGTAAATTTCATTTCCTGCCTCCATATTAGCATATTCATTTGCATATGTATATATGCAAATGATATGCTAATATGCTCCACCCATTCTTTGCCCCCCCAAATGAAACAGTCAAACTACGCCTATGATGCACCTCCAACATTCTGAAGCCGAAAAACCTTGTGTGGTTTGTCACTTCTGCTTGTGACGAACCCGGAAGTACGTGATGTCAATTCAGGAGATGGATACAGAGAGCAGGAATGCCTCAGCCATGCAGCCAGCTTCAGAATGTTGGAGGTGCATTTTATTATATAGGATTGGCAAAAAGCTCACGGAACCAATATGACAAAAACTCTTGTTTGTGATGTTTCTAAATGGTTAATTAATATTGTTTGAAATAAGGTGTGTCTAGTCTGTCAGCCTATTCTTAAATGCAAAATGATCAGTTGTACTTGAATTTTGGACTTTCTGGTAGAGAAAAAAAGCTGTCTGAAATAAATGGATCCTTTAAGAATAATTTGCAGTACCAACTTGCCCAAAGACCTTTGGGAATTTCCCTTTTCTAATCAAAAATAATTACTTGCCAAAAATACCCCTACGTTTGTCTTTCTGTAGGTTATAATGATAGTTAATTTAGATCTTTTTTGAGACTGATGAAGTTCTGAGGGGAGATATGATAGAGGTCTATAAAATAATGGTTGGAGTGGCAGGGCCATGCTAACACGGTAAGCGAGGTAAGCATGGCAGAGGGACCCTTCCCTCTGGGGGGCGCCGCCGCACCATGCTCACCTCGCTCGCCCTCCCGCAACATCCCTTTTCTTTTTTTTTTCTTTTTAAATTTACCTCCGTGGTGGCGGTTCCGGCAGCGCAGCATCAGGGAAGGAGGCGGCGCTCCCGACTCTCTAGCCTTCCCTTCGCTGTGTTACGCCTTCTTCTGATGTCAAGGATGACTTCAGAAGAAGGCGGAACACAGCAAAGGGAAGGCTAGACGTCGGGAGCGCCGCCTCCTTCCCTGACGCTGCGCTGCCGGAACCGCCACGGAGGTAAATTTAAAAAGAAAAAAAAAGAAAAGGGATGTTGGGGGGAGAGAAGAGGGTGGGCAGTTGAACAATGGGAGCGGGAGGGCAGGGGAGAAACGAGAGCATGGATGCGAAGGGGGGGGGGACATGGATGCGAAGGGGGGGGGGGAAAGAGGGCGGGCCAGGCTGGGACATGGGAGAGAGAGGAGCATGGATGCGAGGGGGGTCATGGAAGGGAGAGAGGGGAATTGCTGGATAGGGATTAATGGAGGGGGCAGGGGACAGAGGAGCATGGATTGGGAGGGCAGGGCTCAGGCAGAGAGGGGAATTGCTGGAAAGGGATGAATGGAGGGGGCAGGGGACAGAGGAGCATGGATGGGCATGGATTGGGAGGGCAGGGCTCAGGGAGAGAGGGGAATTGCTGGAAAGGGATGAATGGAGGGGGCAGGGGACAGAGGAGCATGGATGGGCATGGATTGGGAGGCAGGGCTCAGGGAGAGAGGGGAATTGCTGGATAGGGATGAATGGAGGGGGCAGGGGACAGAGGAGCATGGATGGGCATGGATGGGAGGGCAGGGCTCAGGGAGAGAGGAGAAATTGCTGGTCATAGAGGGGAGGGAAGAGAGATGAAGGAGATGAAATGAGGGAAAAGGAAGAAAGGAGAAAAACTGCACATGGATGAAGAAAATAGGCAGAAGCTGAGGACCAGAAATGAAGAGGAAAGGAAAGAAATAAATGGAAAGGAAGCCCTGGAAACGGAGTTAAGAGGACAGATAGCAGCAGAATCAGATACTGGGCCAGCATAATCAGAAAAAGAAATTCACCAGACAACAAAGGTAGAAAAAAATCATTTTATTTTCATTTTAGTGTTTGGAATATGTCCACTTTGAGAATTTACATCTGCTATCTTATTTTGGAATGTATAGCAATTTGTTTCTAAGAATATTGCTGACAATTCATGTCAGTGTGGCAAGTGGTGAGCGATCATTTTCACGGGGGGGAGGGGGGGGCGCCGCCGCCGTCGTCGCCGCCAACTGATAGTCTGCAGGGGGGGCGCCAACTGATAGGCTGCAGGGGGGCACCAGAGACCCTAGGCACGGCCCTGTGGAGTGGAATGGGTAGACGTGAATTTTTTTTTTTTTACAATTCCCAAAAATACTAGGACTAGGGGGCATGCGATGAAGCTACAAAATAGTAAATTTAATACAAATTGGAGAAAATGTTTCTACACTCAACGTGTAATTAAACTCTGAAATTCGTTGTCAGAGAATGTGGTAAAGGCGGTTAAGTTAGCAGGGTTTTAAAAAGTCTGGACGGCTTCCTAAAGGAAAAGTTCATAGATCATTATTAAATTGACTTGAGGAAAATCCACTGCTTATTTCTGGGATAAGCAGCATGGAATGTGTTGAACTTTTTCGGGATCTTGCCAGGTATTTGTGACCTGCAATGGCCACTGTTGAAAACAGGATGCTGGGCTTGATGGACCTTTGGTCTGTCCCCATTGTGGCAATACTTATGTACTTATGTCTTCAGAGAAAACATATTCTGAAGGTATAACATCAGTTGTTTTTTTTAACAGTGTTTAGAACCATAAAAAGTCAAGCTCTTTTATGCCATGCTCCTAGACTAGCTAAATGGCTAGTTATTTATTTTATTTATTGCATTTGTGTCCCACATTCCCCCCACTTATTTGCAGGCTCAATGTGGCTTACATAGATTTGTTAACATTGTTATTGCAGGATATCAGATACAGTTAGTAATGTGTGGCGATTCGGAAGGGAAGAAAGAAGAAGGGGGAGAGTGGTTAGGGTAGTTATAGAAGGTAGGCGTTCATAATTGAGTGGATTGGTGAGTTGACTTAGTGAGGCTATAGGTTCTCATTGTAGGCCTTGTTGAAGAAGAATGTCTTCAGAGATTTTCGAAAGATAGTTGTTCCGTTGATTGCTTTCAGGTCTGTAGGTAATGCATTCCATAACTTTATCATCCCGTATAAACAGGGGATAGTTAACTCTTTCACATGCAGAATTACTTCTTGCGCAATTTTTGCATTCTTCAGAATTTCACAGAACAGAAGCTGCTGATCGTATTGAATATTTAAACACCTGAATTCTTAGTACTGAAAACTGTGAAGCTCTGTTACTAAAGTACTGTACACTGAGTGTGAACTAGCACATGAGCACAGTAACTGTTACTGTACTGGCATAGGCTAGGATGCACAAAAAATCATTAAAGCCCTTCCCTTAGCGAATCGGTAAGGAACGGGCATGCATCAAGGAAAAGGAATGCAAATGAGCTGCTCGTTGTAGCTCACTTGCATTCTCTATTCCATCATTAAACAGTCGGCCTTCTTATCTGTTCCCTTCTCCACTACTGCCAACTCCAGACTTCGCGCCTTCTGTCTCGCTGCACCCTATGCCTGGAATAAACTTCCTGAGCCCCTACGTCTTGCCCTATCATTGGCCACCTTTAAATCTAGACTGAAAGCCCACCTCTTTAACATTGCTTTTGACTCGTAACCACTTGTAACCACTCGTCTCCACCTACCCTCCTCTACTCCTTCGTGTACACATTAATTGATTTGATTTGCTTACTTTATTTTTGTCTATTAGATTGTAAGCTCTTTGAGCAGGGACTGTCTTTCTTCTATGTTTGTGCAGCGCTGTGTACGCCTTGTAGCGCTATAGAAATGCTAAATAGTAGTAGTAGTAGTAGTAGTAGGCCAGTCGGCCGGTCGAGCATGCGCAGAGCAGCAAGTGTTATGTTGGCTGCTCTGTACCTGCCAAGGACGTCCTTTATGGACGTCCCTGATAAGCACTCGGCTTTCTTTTTTTTTTCCCTTCCGCTGCCGCTCCCTCCCCCCAAACGCCACTTGCTGCGCTCTCACTGGTGCAGGTATTGCAGATGCACTTCCCACCTCCTAAATAAAATTTTGCATATAACACATAATTAATGCAAAACTTTACTGCACTTTATTTATTGGGATTTTTTAAACTGGGATTTATTAACCACCTTTATGAAGAGATTCACCCAAGGTGGTATACAGTAGGTACAGTTTAACATCAATTGAAGTAAGTTAAATTTTCTGCTTTTACCCTTGCTTGTCTGACTTTGGGGCCCTTTTACTAAGCTGCGTAAGCGTCTACATGTGCCCAACGTGCGCCAAAATGGAGTTACCGCCTGGCTACCGCGTGGCTGTTGTGGTAATTTCATTTTTGGCACATGTCCGAAAAATCATTTTTCTTTTCGGACGTGTGTATTGGGCGCGCACCAAGTGGCATTTGACAGGCTTAGGTCATTACCGCCCGGTTACTGCGTGAGACTTTACTGCTAGGTCAATGGTTGGCGGTAAGGTCTCAGACCCAAAATGGACGTGCGGCAATTTTCATTTTGACGCACGTCCGTTTTCGGCAAAAATGGAAAAAAAATGCATTTTTTACAAGTGCGCTGAAAAATGATTCTGTGCATGCCCAAAACATGCATCTACACTACCGCAGGTCATTTTTCAGCCCGTCTTTGTAAAAGGACCTGTTTGCCACTTCGGCACTACTCAGGAGTTTTATATAAGCATAGAGCTTTTAATTTGTGTTTTTCTGCTATTCCTTCAGGCCATCTTGTATACTCAGTTTTACTGACAGGGCTAACTATTGTGTGTCCCTGGTTAGGTATGTCTGTTTGATTTCGAACATATTATTTATGAATGACGTTGTTTTGGATACCTTTATCTTTTTATGTGTCTTGTATGTACATGTGGTTTCTAATTAAGCTTCTTTGATTTATTAAATATTTCTTATATAGATGTTTTTACTTTGTATGTAAATTATTTTTTCTGGTATAATTTCATATGTATGTTCTAATTGCTTTTATATGTATATGTTTTTACTAGTTGTTTGTATTAACCCCTGATGCAGCCTATTTGGCGAAACGTGGCCACGTCGGGATTATATGAATAAAGACTTTTTGGATTTCATAGTGTCTGCTTTGAAGGTACAGAGAAAGACAACTTCCCCGTGTGGAAAGGCTAAAGAGGCTAGGACTTTTCAGCTTGGAGAAGAGATGGCTGAGGGGGGATATCACAGACATATAAAATACTGAATGAAGTGGAAAGGGTACATAGAAATTACTTGTTTACTCGTTACAATAATACAAAGGAATAGGGGGCATGCAATTAAGCTATTAAGTAGTAAATTTAAAACAAATAGGAAAAAATATTTCTTTACTTATTGTGTAATTAACCTCTGGAATTCATTGCCAGGGAATGTGGTAAAAGCAGTTAGCTTAGCACGGTTTTAAAAATGGTTTAGACAAGTTCCTAAAAGAAAAGTCCATAAACCATTTTTAACATGGACTTGGAAAACCCCAATGCTTATTCCTGGGATAAGCAGCATAAAATCTGTTTTACTCTTTTGAGATCTTGCCAAGTACATGTGTCCTGGATTGGCCACTGTTGGAATCAGGATACTAAGCTTGATGGACTTTTGATCTGTCCCAGAATAGTGATGCTTATGTATTTATGTCTGCATTGAGGAAGTGAGAGTGGAGTGGGGGCATTTGTCCAACTCTACGCGGTGTTCAGAGATATTCAGCCACTATCTATATAGTCATGCAGTTTAATATCGGGCAGTTGGTGTTAATCAGTGGTTTCTACTAGTGCTGTGGATTAATCACTATTAACATTTGTGATTAATGCACAGGTATTAATGGTGATTAAAATTATTAGTGCTTTTATGGCCTGACAAGCATCAACTCCCTTCCTGAACCTGCTTCCCAAGAGCATCCCCTCCCCCAAAGAGCCCTCCTCCTGGTAAAATACCCCCTCCCAAAGATATTCCCAGGAAGGACACCCCCTCCTGAATAACCCCCCCCCCCGCTAAAAGCTTCCAACAGCCACCTGAAGACCCCCCCCCCCCATCCCATGTAGCTCCCCCTAGGCCTAACTAACGGATGTCCTGTTGATCTAGGATAGGATGGGCAGGAGAGTTTCCCCTTTGGTCCTATCCACACTGGCTCCACATTCAAAATGGCGGTTGCAACCTGTAGTGGTAGTCTTGCAATACTGTTGACCCCAAGCATTAGTAGACTATTGCTAGAGATCATGGCTGCCATTTTGAACCTAGAGTCAACATGAGCAGGAACAACGGGGGGCTGCTTCTACCCATCCTTCCCTAGACCACAAGGGTATCTTTAAGGTAGGCCCAGGGGCTTACAGGGGTTTAGTGGTTAGATGCTCTTGATTTATTAAAACTTAATTGATCGCCTTTCCTCCCCCAAACAAGATAACAAAGTGATATACAAATTCAATAAAAACATATTAAAAGAGTAAAGGAATGTCAAGTTCATAAAGGAAAGAGAAGGAAGAGTGGGGTGGTATTAAGGAGGGAGGGGATCTTTGTGAGGGATGTGCTCTGTTGGGGGGGGGGTCTTTGATCTCTGGAATCTCCAAACATTTTCTGTAAATAACAAACAAATTTATACCAGAAACATTGCCCTCTTTAAGGAACTTAATGGATTTAAATATTCTGGCATTTTAAATAGTTTCCAGATTCTCATATTTATGAGTTACGGATGCTACAGATTTTAGAAGTTCATCTGCTACAACTTTAACTCGTTTAACTTCTGCTGCCATTGTAGCCATTCCTTCAATACACTTCTCTTAACTACTTTTTTTTTGGTTTGAAGTTCTAACCATAGCTTCTCCAATCAATAAAAAGCCTCCAAACGTCTCTCCACAGAAGACTCTTCCAAATTGTGGTTATCCAAAACCACAGTTGTCTTAGATATTATTTCTTTGTGAAATGATTATGGTGAGAAGATCTCTCAAGGCATTTTTGATGAAATAGACTGCTTAGGCCGGGTCCCATGTGCCATAGCACCTATCAAGTGAGTAAGTCCAGGAGAAACAAGAATGGGTATCTGAAAAAAAATCTAGCTGTTTCCCTCCTTGATGGTCACCAACTTGCATTTAGCTCTGCAACGCCAGGATATTTTACTGGCATTGTGTGACACATTCACTCTAGCTTCTCACCAATGCAAATGATGCGCTAAACACATCAGACATCATCTCTAGTTCCTCCAAAGAACACATCAGACATCATCTCCAATTCCTCCAGAGATGCAACTAACACTTCATCTGAATCTGGAAATGCTGAAATGTGTTTGGGTAAGACCTGGCAGGGACCTTCTTCAAACAGTGCTTTCCATCTTGTGAGTAATCTCAACAGAAGTAGACTGACCAGTCGGCAACCAGGCAGTGCCTGAGGGCCCATATTAGTTCAGGACCCAGTGCCTCTCCCCTAAGTGTCCAACCTCTCTTGCTCTCCCCTCCACTCCTGGTTCTGGCACTCCTCCCTCCCTCACCCCCTCCTCCGGCCCCAGGTCCGGCAACCCCAGTCTACCTTAAAGCGTTTCTCTGTACAGGTCATCATCAGCAATCCACACTGGCATCTGCCACTGATCCTGCAGCCTGTTTTCTGCTGCGTACTGCCCTTGCAGAAGCAGGAAGTTAAGTCAGAAGGGGGTGGGACACAGAAGAGAGCAGGATCTGGGCTGGCAGGTCATGGCCTGTGTGAATTTCTGCTGCTGCTGGTGACATACAGAGAAATGCTTCAAGGGAGTGGTGGGGTTAGGATACAGGGAGAGTGCTGGACCCAGGACCAGAGGAGAGGGGTCGAGGAAGGGGGAGGGACAGACCCAGGGCCGGAGAGGAGGGAGAGAGAGACATGGAAAGAGATGTTGGACAGTGGTTGGGCAGGAGGGATGAGAGAGAAAGAGATACTGAACCCAAAGGAGAGGGGAGGGAGAAAGAAATAACTGGATAATGGGAGGGAGGAAAGAAAACCAGATGGAGAGATGTTAGACCCAAGGAAAAGGAGAGATGTTGGACAGTGGCTGGACTGGAGAGAGGTAGGGAGTGAAGAGAGAATGGGGAATTAGCCTGTGACCTTAGGTAGATACAAGCTATCAAGGAATGTCCCATTATGGCTACACAGTAGTACCAAGGAACACCTATTTGCAGAGTCTTGGACAGCCAGAAGGATTGGGACTCTTTTGGAACAGGAGCCAAGGAGCTGGACTGGACAGCCAGCCGTACAGCAGGAAGGCCATATAAATAGAGGTTCTCAGGAGTCTGTTGTATTAGCACCAGTGTATCTTGCTCCTCTTACGTACTACTTCCAGTCAGAGCACTTGCTGTGCAGGGTCCTACCACTAACCCCTTGTCTTCCTTCAGTTATGGATCGCCAATGGCTCTAGGGCAGGTTCCCAACCTCTGCTTTCCAGTGTCACAGTTCAAATTCTACTGCCCCTTTCAAAGTATCATTTAATCTCACCTACAATATCTATGCCGGCTGACATTTAGCCCATGGGTGGCAGGCTGGTGAAATCCCATAATCAGCGCTGAGTCCAGATATCCAATGCCGGGCCGTTTCTGGTGACCAGCATTGAATATCTGGGGTTTTTTTTTGGCTGGTTTAAACTTAACCGGCCAAGTTAATATTCAGCGCTGGCTGGTTAGGTTTATAGCAGCCAGCGATAGGACTGTTATTCAGGCAGTCCGCTTTGGCCACTAAACTTAGCTGGTGAAGCGCTGAATATTTGCGGTTAGCCGGTTATATCACGTGATATCGCTGGTTAGCCACTATGCAGTAATATTCACCAGAGATAACCGGCTGTCTCACGTTGAATATTAGCCAGATGGTATCTGGATGAAGGGCACTAAATAATGAACATGAAATGCACTTTCTGCTCCTGCCATCTAGAGTTAACTCAATGAAAAGATGAAGATAAATGTACTGCACCTCATCATTCTCTTCACGATAAGCAAACACATCAGTCTCTCCTATTTGCAGATTACCTTGATAAATTAAAAAAGTTACTTAAAGAAATCAGTCATCAGCTATTAACATCTCTCATCTGGAATAACAAACTGAGCATAGCACCTTATTTCCATAATTTGTTTGCTGGCGCCCTGCTTTCTTTAGCTTCAGTAATGCAAAGCCTGCATAAGTGTGCATAATTAAGTACTTCCATGCTGACATTGGACAAATAAATGACCTTTTTTCTTCCCTTACATTTGTTTCTTATTACAGCTAGCCTTAACCCATTAACTCTCAGTTGTGAAAATAGAAAATCAAAATCTGGAACAGGGCTGGTGCAAAGATATTAGGAAAATCTTCAGCCTTGTAATCCCCTCCAATTTACTTTCAGGCCCCAAGATGGTCACCCCTCCATGAAGAATCTGGGTAAATGGCAGTTTGGAAAAATATCATTATTTCTTTTGTCTATATATAATTATCAGGACTTATTGTTTGGCTTTATCTATAGCTGCTCTTTGGTGTACCCCAGAAGCTGCAGCCTTAAGTGACTGCCTAATGGTTGGGCAGGCCTTGAACTAGGATACTTTTTTCTCAGTACATCATCTTTGTTATTGTCATCTTAACTGTATGAATGGCCTAGTTGTTATCTTTACCAAAATTATTCTCTTAAGTACTGCACTTCAGCAATATGGCATTACTGAAACAGATATATGACACAACAGTGAAGATGATTCAGCAACTGGCAGACAATGCTTCAGATGGTGTATCAGTGGCGTAGCCACAGGTGGGCCTGGGTGGGTGAGGGCCCACCTATTCAGGGCTCAGGCCCACCCAACAGTAGCACATGTTTAGTGGTAGCTGGTGGGATCCCAAGCTCGGCCAGCTGAAGACTGCGAATGTTGTTTTCAGTGCATGCCTGCTGCAGACTGCCAAGGTGGAAAGAAGCGTTTCCTCACCAGCTGAGATATTCTTTGGGTGGTGGTTGGGGGGGGGGGGGGGGGGGGGGGAGAACAATTGGTGCCCACCCACTTCTTCCCTGGGCCCACCCAAAATCTGTTGTCTGGCTACGCCCCTGGTCTAAATGTGTATTGCAAAGCAAACGAGATTTGACACAGCTGTGTTTCAGCCAAAAGTGCAATCACTCTCCTACATAGGCGGCCATCTTTTCTTCCTATGTAGGAGTGTGATTGCAATACAGCTAGAACCTCTTCCCTGAGGAAGCTTTTCGAAACCTGGCCAAGTCAGCGGAGGTTCTCCTTGGTTGAAAGTTCGCTGACAGCTAAAGTTAAGTGTGAGATGATGTTTTCATTTATTGTGCATAAAACTAGCACTGAAGTTGAACACTAGAAATGAAGTTAAAAAATCTAAAAAAAAAAAAAAAAACCCCAAAATAAAAATTCAGTGGATCAATGAGGATTTGCGCCACAACTATTGCATCAAAAGAACGTAATGTTTGTATGGTGTGTGTGCTGCAGTAGATTCTGAAGATCCTCCTCTCAAAAATGTAATAATATTGGGTTGTATTCAGGCTATTGTGATGAAGAAAACTCTGCAGTGCTAAATAGTATGTAAGCCTTTGAATACTAAGAATCTTTTTGAAAACCGTTTGTTTGGGACACTGTATATTACTTTATCCTAGAAATAAGCAGTGGATTTTCCCCAAGTCAATTTAATAATGATCTATGGACTTTTCCTTTAGGAAGCTGTCCAGACCCTTTGTAAACCCCGCTAAGCTAACCGCCTTTACTACATTCTCTGACAACGAATTCCAGAGTTTAATTACATGTTGAGTGAAGAAAAATTTTCTCTGATTCGTATTAAATTTACTACTTTGTAGCTTCATCACATGCCCCCTAGTCCTAGTATTTTTGGAAACAGTAAACAAACGATTCACGTCTACCCGTTTCACTCCACTCATTATTCCTAGTGTATAGGAAAAGGGGGATGAAGAGCATTAGGACTACCTGGACCTGATGACTGAAACAGATGAACAATTCTAGGGGAAAATTCAAAAGCCAGATACTGATGCTGATTTGGGAGTGGGTGGGAGGGAGGATTTAAAGTATGAACAAATTAGGGGTCATTTTATAAAGCATTTTCCTTGTGTAAAGTATATTTGACAAACAGGAAAAGCATCTTATTAAATTGCAAGGCCAAATACATGCACAGTAGTACTTACAAGTGCCAATAAAGTGGTGTGTGATTATACATGTGTTGCCTGCAGATGCTTTTGAGGGCACATAGGCACTTTTATAAAAAAAAAGCTGAAGAAAGCATGGCTAAAGTATACCCATGTACATGAATCCAAGGGCACAGTACAATATAGGGGGTGAAGTGCTTCTGTGTATGAAAGAAGAGTGGGACTTGGGAGTGATTGTGTCGGATTAAGGTCTCCAAACAGGTAGAGAAAGCGACAGTCAAAGCCAGAAGGATGCTTGGCTGCATAAGGAGAAGGATGACCAGCAGGAAAAAATAGGTGATCGTGCCCTTGTATAAGTCTCTTGTGAGGCCCCATTTAGAGTAATGTGTGTAATTCTGGAGACCGCACCTATGGAAAGATATAAACAGGATGGAGTCGGTCTAGAGGGCAGCTACAAAATTGGTAAGCAGTCTTAGTCATAAAACATATAAGGACAGGCTTATGAACGTTACATAAGTAATGCCATACTGGGAAAAGACCAAGGGTCCATCGAGCCCAGCATCTTGTCCACGACAGCGGCTAATCCAGGCCAAGGGCACCTGGCAAGCTTCCCAAACGTACAAACATTCTATACATGTTATTCCTGGGATTTTGGATTTTTCCAAGTCCGTTTAGTAGCGGTTTATGGACTTGTCCTTTAGGAAACCGTCCAACCCCTTTTTAAACTCTGCTAAGCTAACTGCCTTCACCACATTTTCTGGCAATGAATTCCAGAGTTTAATTACACGTTGGGTGAAGAAAAATTTTCTCTGATTTGTTTTAAATTTACTACACTGTAGTTTCATCGCATGCCCCCTAGTCCTAGTATTTTTGGAAAGCGTGAACAGACGCTTCACATCCACCTGTTCCACTCCACTCATTATTTTATATACCTCTATCATGTCTCCCCTCAGCCATCTCTTCTCCAAGCTGTATAGCCCTAGCCTCCTTAGTCTTTCTTCATAGGGAAGTCGTCCCATCCCCGCTATCATTTTAGTCACCCTTCGCTGCACCTTTTCCAATTGTACTATATCTTTCTTGAGATGCGGCGACCAGAATTGAACACAATACTCAAGGTGCGGTCGCACCATGGAGCGATACAACGGCATTATAACATCCTCACACCTGTTTTCCATACCTTTCCTAATAATACCCAACATTCTATTCGCTTTCCTAGCCGCAGCAGCACACTGAGCAGAAGGTTTCAGTGTGTTATCGACGACGACACCCAGATCCCTTTCTTGGTCGGTAACTCCTAACGTGGAACCTTGCATGACGTAGCTATAATTCGGGTTCTTTTTTCCCCACATGCATCACCTTGCACTTGCTCACATTAATCGACATCTGCCATTTAGCCGCCCAGTCTCCCAGTCTCGTAAGGTCCTCTTGTAATTTTTCACAATCCTGTCGCGAGTTAACGACTTTGAATAACTTTGTGTCATCAGCAAATTTAATTACCTCGCTAGTTACTCCCATCTCTAAATCATTTATAAATATATTAAAAAGTATATGTTGAAAGAGAGGTGGGAGAGAGGGGATATGTTACAGATGTTTAAATGCCTCAGTGGCGTTAATGTGCAGGAGGCTTAGGAAGAATCTAAGAAAATACTCTTTCATGGATAGGGTGGTGGAGGCGTGAAATGGGTTCCTGGTGGAGATTGTGGAGATGAGGACTGTGCCAGAATCTAAAAAGGCGTGGGACAGGCATGTGGTATCCCTTAGGAAAAAGAAGTGGTTGCTGAGGACGGACAGACTGAATGGGCCATTTGGCCCTTATCTGCCATCATGTTTCTATGTTTCTACATTTACATCTGTTTGGGAGTAGGAATAAATACATGTGAAGTGGGGGGTAGTATGTTATATGCATGCACACACATACTTCACCCACGTGCATTTTATAAACTACATGGGTACTTTTATGACTAATGAAAGAAACGTTCAGGTTATAATGCAACTGCAATTTCAGATTGTTTTCTGAGGTTTTACTTTGTGACTTCTCTCATGCTACACTCAAACTATGCCTACATATGGACCATAAAAGCTGGCGTCTTCTTGTCACCAGTGTATGCAGGAGTTATCTGCAGAAAAAACAATTTGCACCCCTCCTGTTATTATGTGTCTCTGTAAAGCACTATGTATATCTTACATGCACTTTAAAAATCATGGGGTTGATAATCAAAGTGATTTAACTGGCCAGACATGGTTTCTGCTCAGTTGAATCACTTGCTCATGCCTAACTGGTCATATTCAGCGGCACTTAACTGGATAATGCCACTGAAAATGTTAGAAAGTGACATGGGGACAAAGTTTGTTCCCATCCCCACCCTGTCCCTGCAAGCTTTTGACCCCCATCCCTTCCCCACAAACTCAAACTTCATCCCCTCTTGCACACAATGGAACTGCAGCTTTATTACTAGCTTTTTGTATGAATGAGATTTTGTACTGTTGTGGGGACGGGATGGGGACAAACTTTGTCCCTGTGTCATTCTCTATGGGTTGTTCCAGGGGCAGAGTCAGCACTTGGCTGGTTAAGTGCCAATCTTCAGCCCTTAACTGACCAAGGTAACTGTATAAATAGGACCGTATAAAAGTCAGTCCTATCTTTATGTGGTTCACCATAGCTGGTAATTGCTGGATATCGTACTTAGCGAGCTATGTTTTTGCAGGATCTGTATACCTGGAAATTCAGTGCCAGAGCCCAGACATGGCCCAGACATAGGGATAATGCTGGCAGTGGTCAGCAAAACATTGATCGCCACCGGCTGAATATCAGGCCCCATGATAATATAATTTAGACGAAGGTTACCAAAATAACAGGATCTGTATCACAGGCCCTAAATAGGTATACTGGGGAAGAGAGGAGGATGAAGGGGATATGATAGAGATATTCAGCACATCAAAAGGTATAGCAATGTACAACAGACAAGCATTTCGGTGAAAAGGAAACTACGGTTCAAGACTGGATGGGGTGCACTCAGCAGTCTCTTCACATAAAAGGTGGTAGATACATGAAACATCCTTTCCCATTAGAGGATATGGGACATAATCAATATACAAAAAAGGAACAGAATAAATACTGAAGATCAGTAGCAGGTGTGGTGTATGATTTAATGAGTGGGAAAAAAAATCTCATCACTGGAGAACACTCAGGAGCATGCAGGCTTTGTATAAATGATTGTAAATTACTTATTCTACCAAGAATTTGCTGGTTTTAATGTCATTCCACTGGGTTCAGTCTATTCAGCTGTATAATTCCATTTATTTATTTACATTATACTTATAGATTGTAATTTAATATAATTCTATGTGGTGTACAAATAACATTCATGACTTTACAGATCACATTAGTACATAAAGAGGAAAGAATGTACAAACTGGAATTCAGACTCCTAGGCAGGCTGTGTCAAATTCTGCTAGTATTTTAGAACATGATCTGCTGACGTACAGCCTGTTCTAAAATACATACCAGAATGGACATAAAAACAGTGCATGGGGGAGAAATCACAGTCCTCGAGAGCCACAACTCAGTTGGGTTTTCAAGATTTCACAATGAATATGAGTGAGATCTATTTAAATGCATATTCATTGCGGAAATCTTGATCTGGGTGGTGGCTCTTGAGGACTGTGGTTGCCCACAGGGTTCAGTTTAATATTCTAAACTCATTCCCCAAACACTTCCGAGTCTCTTTTATCCCTCCGGAAACAAGGATGTCACATCATACTCTGTACTATCGAAATGTAGAAAACACTATCCAGGGGAATTCCAGAGGCAGCTTTCACCATCACATGAAATGGTACAATACTCATTTCATAATCCAGACATCTTTTCCACCAATGGCTCCAACACAAATTGAGAACTGGTGATAGTTGTTGATCTTGAATGAATCTCAGACCTAGACCTTGCCAACTGTAATGGTTATTCTTACCCACAATTAATTTGAACCTGTGGGATTTACCACACTGTCCGATCTGAGGAAGAAGGGCAACCTTCGAAAGCTAATCAAGAAATGTATTAAGTTATGTTCAATAAAAAAGGTATCATCTTATTTTCTTTTCCATGTTTTATTTTGTTTGATTTCTATTGATAACCACACTGTCCAGAAAACATTCTCTGTACTTTGATTATATAATTACTTTAGCCTATCACAGCAATAATTCCCAGGTGTGAAGGATCTCACATCTATATAATAACACATTGTAGACCCTTGCACCCTCAGCTTGAGAGTCATATTCTGCTTGTGTAAAGAGAAATCAAGGTTGCTTAACTGTAATGGGTGTTCACAAAAGAACATAGAATAGCTTATTGGGTCAGACCAATGGTCCATCTAGCCCAGTATCCTGTTTCCAACAGTGGCCATTCCAGGTCACAAGTACCTGGCAGAAATCAAAATGGTAGCAACATTCCATGCTACCAATCCCAGGGCAAGCAGTGGCTTCTCCATGTGTAAAATAAATATGGACTATTCCTCTAGGAACTTGTCCAAACCTTTTTCAAACCCAGATACACTAACCGCTGTTACTACATCCTCCAACAAAGAGTTCCAGAGATTAACTATTGATTGAGTGAAAAAATATGTCCTCCTATTTGTTTTAAAAGTATTTCCATGTAACTTCATTGAGTGTCACCTAGTCTTTGTACTTTTTGAAAGAGTAAAAAATAGATTTCACTTCTACTCGTTATACACCACTCAGGATTTTGTAGACCTCAATGATATCTCCCCTCAGCCATCTCTTTTCCAAGATCAAGATCCGTGATCTCTTTAGCCTACCTCATATGAGAGGAGTTTCATCCCCTTCACCACTTTGGTCACTGTTCTTTGAACCTTTTCTAATTCTACTATATTTTTTGATATACAGCAACCAGAACTGAACGTAATACTCAAGGCGAGGTTGCACCATAGAGCAATGTAGAGGCATTATAGTACTCTTGGTCTTATTTACCATCCCTTTCCTAATAATTCCTGGCATCCTGTTTGATTTTTTGGCTGCCAACACACAGCATATTGTCTACAATGACACCTAGATCTTTTCTTGGGTGCTCACCCCCAAGGTTGACCCTAACATCAGGTAACTATGATTCCAATTTTCTAAGGTCTTCCTGCAATTTTTCACAATCCACATGTGTTTTAACAACCTTGAATAGTTTTGTGTCATCTGCAAATTCATCACCTCACTCATCATTCTGATTTCCAGATCATGTATAAATATGTTAAATGGTCCAAGCACAGATCCCTGCTGCCCTCCACTATTCACCCTTCTTCATTGAGAGAAATGGCCATATAACCCTACCTCTGTTTTCTGTCCAACAGCCAATTCCTAATCCAGAAGAGAACATTGCTTCTTATCCCATGACAATTTAATTTTCTCAGTAGTCTCTCATGAGGAAGTTTGTCAAAAGCTTTCTGAAATCTAGATATACTACATCAATCGGCTCACCTTTGTCCGCATGTTTATTCACATCTTCAAAGAAATTAAGCAAATTGGTGAGACGAGACTTCCCTTGGCTGAAACCATGCTGACTCTGTCCCATTAAACCATGGTTATTTATGTGTTCCGTAATTTTCTTTTTAATAGTTTCCACTATTTTACTCAGCACCTATGTCAAGCATACTGGTCTGTAATTTTCCTGATCATCCCTGGAACCCTTTTTAAAAATCAGCGTCACATTGGCCACCTTCCAATCTTCAGGTAGTATGGGTGACTTTAGTGATAGGTTACAGATTACTAACAGCAGATCAACAATTTCATGTTTGAGTTCTTTGCCATCTGGTCCAGGTGATTTACTACTCTGTAATTTGTCGATTTGGCTCAGTACATCTTCTAGGTTCACAGAGAGTTCTTTCAATTCCTCTGCATCAGCGGCGTAGCAAGGGTGGGGCGGTGGGGGCATTCCGCCCCAGGTGCACACCGCTGGAGGGGTGCAGAGAGCAGCTGCATGCCTGTTGGCTCTGCTGGTTCCCTGCTCCCTCTGCCCCCTCCGGGGGGTGTGTGTGCATTGGCGATCCACCCCGGGTGGCAGCCGACCTAGGATCGTCACTGCTCTGCATCATCACCCTTGAAAACCATTCTGGTACAGGTAGATCTCTTACATCTTCTCCTGTAAAGACCAAAGCAAAGAGTTCATTCAGTTTCTCCGCTATGGCCTTGTCCTCCCTGAGTGCCACTTTTGCTTCTTCATGATCTAATGGTCCCATGGATTCCCTTGCATGCTTTCTGTTTCTGATATACCTGAAAAAGTTATTACTGTAAGATTTTGCCTCTGTGACAAGTTTCTCTTCATATTCTCTTTTAGTCTTCTTATTGATGCTTTGCATCTAACTTGCTAGTGCTTATGTTGCTTTTTATTTTCTTCAATTGGGACCTTTTTCCATTCTTTGAAGGACATTCTTTTGGCTCTAATAGCCTCGTTCACTTCACCTTTTAACCATGCTGGCTGTCATTTTCTTCTCTTTCCACCTTTGTAAATATGTGGCATGCATTTGGTCTGATCTGTCCTATTCCACAGAGAATAGGAAAAAATCAGCTGCAAAATCCTTCCCACCTCTCCCTGCAGTCAAAAATGTTTAAGCTATGGAAATAACTGAGGGAGAGGAGAATGAGTTGCACAGGAAGGAGCAATGGAACATGCCTCAAGAGCTTTCTAGAGTTCTGGGCTCTGGGATGGAAGATCTGAACTGGTGCCACCAGGATGATGACACCCATATGTGACTGATTATATTCTGCTTGTCCAAGGATAATTCTCATTCAGTTCATTCCCAGGGTTTTTCTATGCCAGTGCAGCTATGTTCAAATCTTTTCTTTTTAATTAAAAAAAAAAGAAACACTCTTACAACAAGCGACCATCACATAGTTGTCTCTTCTACATACTTGCCCCATCTACAAGACCTTCAAGAAGAACATTTTTTAATGTATTATTCCAACATGTAGCTTCCCTCACCCCTCCCCCAGACTCCACCAAACATCCAACATCAGCGCCTTCAAAATGGATTGTACATAAAGAGGTAGATTCAATAAATGGTGCCAAAGGTTAGGTGCCAGGATGATCCGTGCTAAGCTAGTATTCTGCAAAGGGTGCTCTGCTGGTATAATTGGTCAGGAGACAGAAGCCACTTGAACATCTGCCCTGTTGGGTGCTTGAGGGAATGGGGAACCTTCTACATCCTTTCTGAGAAACTGAGGAGATAGGAGAGTCTGCGGTACATGTGTGTTTTCACCAGGTATCAGAAGAAAGGGTCAGAAGTACACAAGCAACAGCAACATGGAAAAAAGCACAAAAGGGCCTTCAATTCTGGAACAAGCAAGAATCCTTTATCTGGTAGACCCGACACAGGCTGTGTCAGGGGTCAATGCTGAGAAGAACGCTTGCTGAACATGATAAATATTAAAAACATAGTACATTCACAGTCCAGATGTGCAGCTAAAGGTACTAAGAGAGCGCAGTCCCTATTCCTGTTGGAATTACTGTGCTCTCACAGTACCTTTAGCTGCATGTTGAAGCACCTTCACATATCCGAACTGTGAATTTGTTGCATTATTTATTCATGTTCAGCAAGGGTTCTTCTTAGCATTGACCCCTGATGCAGACGTAGACACACCAAAACATGGCCTGTGTCGGGTCTATAAAATAAAAGACTCTTTTTTTGTTCCAGTCTTGAAGGCCCTTTTGTGTTTTTTTCTGTGTTATGCATGTGTTTTCATAGGGTTGGGTAGTAACGAAGTACTATTACTTCATTACAATACTTGGTTACAATTTTCAGTTCTTTCACATTTAATGTTACAATTGCTTTGCTTTACTTTTTACTTGTAACTCGTTACTTTGAAGGTGCACTTTTGTACTTTGTAACAAAGTATTTTTTGGGGAAAGTCATTTTTTAAACAAAAGTATTTTCAAATCTAAGTGCCAAAAGTCCTCCAGGCACTGACCTCAGTTACTCTGGTCCTAGCTTAGCTGTTTTTGGGACCGGAAATTTGGTCCCAATCAGATGCAAGGTGGTTTGTGACAAAGGAAGCTGTCAAAAAAAGGAGCACGGCATCTGACCATCATTGGGAGAGCCCCGTGTTTTGCCTTGGTATTGCAGCCTGCTCACCTAATTACCACAGACTGCTCAAAGAATGAAATAATGCAGATTCTTTTGGTTTATGGTAAATGAAACTCTTTATTCAAATGGAGAGTGTATAAATCATTATTGCTTCAGTCTATACAATAATTAAGAAACATACACGCTGATTGAGTCAAATTAGGAGCTATACACACTAATTAAACCATCTAACTAAAAGAATGTATAAAACAAGTATATATATATATAATGGTTAGTACATATACAAGATTAGCTGTATAAACATTATTACATCACTGGTCTCTACTTAGACCAGGAAAAGAAGCAAACACAATGATTAACTGTGAACAATCATTACATCACTGGTCTCTACATCTAAGCCAACGCAAAAGTTCTTTAGACCATGAAAGGAACAAACACGATGATTATAAACAATCATTACATCACTGGTCTTTGCATCTATTAGACCAGGAAAAGAACCAATACATTATACATACAATCATCACTGGTCAGGAATTTCAGGCTCTTTATCATCAGCTGGGGAAGCCAGGTCCAGCGAGAGCTTGAAGTCTGAACACAGGAACGGATCTCATGATCTCTGCTTCTGCACAGCATGTCTGCTTGCAGATGACCTCCCTTATAGAGAGCTAAAACTTGTTTCTAGGGCAGAGGAAAATTACCAGAATGAACAGGAAGATGCAGTCACATGCTCTGGGCTTCAGACAACAAAAAACCACTAGCCAGGTGGTTTTTCTCCTGAACCTCAAGCACATCCTGCATCCCCCCCCCCCCCCCCCCCCCGCACAAGCTGGCTTCAGGAACATTCTAGCCTGCTGTTTTTGTATTTACAAGAAAATTTACTTTTAGTCTTTTAAATCATTCAATCATTTTTAAACAGAATTACTTCTAATATATAATACAGACCCCCAAGTTCACTGCTCGTTCAGGACAGGGCTGAAAAAACAATCTTTAAAATTCTATTCCATTACACCCCGCCAAAGGGGAGAAATGAGCCAATCAGAAAGAGCCTCTTCTAGATTGGTTCTTTCTCTCCTTGACTTGATAAGCATACTTTTTACTTTAAAAAAAAGTAATTTTAAGAGACTATACTTTGTTATTTTACTGGAGTATTTTTTTTTTTTGGGGGTGGGTAACACCTTTTGGTCTGTCATTGAATGCCATTTGGAGTGTTAAAAATTTGCTTCAGGAGTTTGAATTGCTCTGCAAGGGCCTTACAGGACTCAGTTTGAAAACTGGTTTTGATTGTAATGGCCTGTTATATGCATCACTGTCTTGCAGCTAGCTATTACATTACAGTCAATTTTAATCTTAGTTTGGAGGAAGGCCCTTTGTGTCTCCCTGCTAGACCTTGGGAAATTCTTGTTTTTGCAAGGCTTGAGATGTGTACTTAATTGCTGTAACTTGACTGCATGTAACTTCTTTTCCCATTTTAAAGTTTTGTAATTTAAACAAAATACATCACAAGATAAACTTGCAGAGGAAAAGAAGAGCACAATTCCACTCAAAAGGAAAATAGATTAACATTAAAAGGAAATAATCACAGTAAATGGAAATTTACATTAGACCACCAAAGGAGACTGGACGAAGAAGTAATTTGGAGAAAAAAATGGAAACAATTTAAAACAGAAAAAGCATAAGTGTGTTATAACCTGGACTCAACAACAAGCTGCTTCAATTTAGTCACAGACATACCCTCAGGGATATTTTTGACAAAGTAATCGTCTTTGAATCAAAATGCTTCAATTGTTCAGGGGTAAAGAATACATAATCACTCCCACTAGTGGTTAGGGTGGTGGACTCTGGTCCTGGGGAACTGAGTTTGATTCCCACTTCAGGCACAGGCAGCTCCTTGTGACTCTGAGCAAGTCACTTAACCCTCCATTGCCCCAGGTACAAATAAGTACCTGTATACAATATGTAAGCCGCATTGAGCCTGCCATGAGTGGGAAAGCACGGGGTACAAATGTTATAAAAAAAAATTTAACCTCCTATAATCCTAAAATTTTTTTACCCTCTGTTACTTTCACATACTTTTCTAAATTGTAATGTTGTAAACTGTTTAGAAAGTCCATTAATGAGTAGCACATTAAAAATTTAATAAACTTGAATATATATATATATTCCATTGTGGGGAGAGACACTACCCCAACCTTAGTGGAGCAATAGACCCAGACCTTATAGGGTAATTGCCTGGGTGATACATACTCATTTGCATATGATTTGAATAGACAAGTTAGATTATGAACGTTCCTTACTAATAGGCTGCAGAAGGGAGGAAAGACCCCTGCTGAGCCAAGGAGGTGGGGGAGGGGAGGGATATTCCTTCCTGTAGGATCTTGGAGGATCTGTAGGGGTGGATTGTTAGGCAGGCCCCAACTCACCCTGACCAGGAAGGGGAACTCATTGCAAAACCTCCAGGCTGCTGAACCCAAGAAGTTGGAACTGATTTTGCTATTTTTTTGAAGGTGAGAGCTAGGACAAGAGATGGATTGTAGCTCAGAGGGTTTTGGTCTTTTTGCCAAGAAAATGTGGTTCTGCTTTGGATTTTTGATTTTGAGTTTACAGATGCTGATTACTCTTTGCTTTTGGACTTTTGCTAAGGAATTGGACTCACCTTGGCTCTGGATTAGTATTTTGAGTTTAAGAATATTTAGATAGGCAGTGATATAGATACTCAGCCCCCACTTTTAGATGGGTGGTGGTGTGACAGGCATTTACAGGGATATTGAAGGAATTGGAGATTCAGATTCTGATATCCCGAACCGCTCCAAGTTATCACACTTCATTTTTTCCTTTTCCAGGCAATATTTAGCCGGTGGTGGTTATCATTTTTTATATTTTGTCTGCTGCCAGACAAATTAAACCCAGATATTCAATGCTGGCCCTATTCAGATACTGGCAGTGAATATCTGGGTTCTTAGCAGTCTGCCAGGAGTTACCTGTATATCACCAATATTCAGAGGCGATACCCAGATAATTACCCAGTTAATTTAGGATACAGGTTTTGCTATCCAGAGCTAACTAAATAGTTATCTAGGTACTGCTGCTGAATCAGCAGTGTCCAGGTAACTCCTGACTTTGCACTGACTCTGCCCCAGATACCTTGGCACCACCCAGATAGTGCTATGGTGGTCTTCTCAATATTCATTGGCACTATCCAGGTATGTGCTACTGAATATACGGGTTTGGCCTGGTCAGCACTAGTTAGCCAGGTAGGAGACTCAACTCTCCTATCCAGTTAACTAGTGCTGAATATCAACTCCTTTTTTGTTTAGTTTTATGCATTAATATTTATATAATTTGTTGCTTTGTAAGGAAAAATATTTCTTTTTTTTTCTCCTTGTGTTTATATTTCATTTCTGTCTGCTGAAATCAAATTTTTCCTTTGAGCTTTGTTAAGTATATGTTTATCTATTAATTACAGATAACACGCTGATTGAAATACAATTGGGATATAATAATTTATACACTGGAATAGTATTTAGCAATATCATTGTATCTGAGATACTCTACAGCAGCTTTACAGGTTTTTAAATGCTTCCTGTTTATCCTTCTCTAGGGAGAACAGCTAGTAATTGCTGAATTGTCAGTAGTAATCTTCCCATAGTACATTAATTTTCTCTGTAAGGCCCTGAGACTCTACATTGTGTGGGAGTCCACCATTGGCTTTTCTACCATCGGGGGTGTGCAACAATATCACAGTTTCTATCATGAGAGGCAGGAAAGTGCTGTGGGATATCCATGGAGCAGATCTACTTCTCTACACCTGGAATTTCACTGGGAATCCTAGCCCAAGGCTTAGCCTGCTGCTTTGACGTTGGTGCCTGGATTTCTCTCCACCGTAAGAAATTGAACATGGCCAAGACTAAACATTTAACTCTCTCCCTAAACCACCTCTCCTCTTTTCCCATTCTCTATTTCTGTGGACAATGCTATCATCCTCCCCGCTTTGTCAGCTTGTAATCTTGGGGTTAACTTTGATTCCTCTCTTTCTCTCCTCACAGGTCTCCCACTGAACCACCTCTCTCCCGTTCAATGTATTAAAAATGTTGCTGCATGACATCATTCACCAGTGTTGTTACACCCACATAACCCCTCTTTCCACGCTAATTCATTGGCTCCCTATCCATTTCAGTATACAGTTCAAATTGTTCTCACTGACATACAACTGCATTCAATCTGCTGCTCCTCAGTATCTCTCCCTACACCCTTCCCTGGGTTTCTGTTCATTGGAGGAGTGGCCTAGTGGTTAGGGTGGTGGACTTTGGTCCTGGGGAACTGAGGAACTGAGTTCAATTCCCAGCACAGGCAGCTCCTTGTGACTCTGGGCAAGTCACTTAACCCTCCATTGCACCATGTAAGCCGCATTGAGCCTGCCATGAGTGGGAAAGCGCAGGGTACAAATGTAACAAAAATAAAATAGATACTATTGGACATTCTACATGGAATGTTGCTACTATTGGAGATTCTACATGGAATGTTGCTATTCCACTAGCAACATTCCATGTAGAAGCCTGCGCGGCCACATTGGTGATCTGCAAGGGCTGACTTCTACATGGAATGTTGCTAGTGGAATAGCAACATTCCATGTAGAATCTCAAATAGTAGCAACAGTGGAGGAGTGGCCTAGTGGTTAGGGTGGTGGACTTTGGTCCTGGGGAACTGAGGAACTGAGTTCAATTCCCAGCACAGGCAGCTCCTTGTGACTCTGGGCAAGTCACTTAATCCTCCATTGCCCCTTGTAAGCTACATTGAGCCTGCCATGAGTGGGAAAGCGCGGGGTACAAATGGAACAAAAAAAAAATTGGGTCAGTCACTCTTACCTTTGCCCTTCACCACTACTAGCTCCAGAATCCTTTCTTTCCATCTTACTGTGCTGTATGCCTGGCATAGACTTCTTGAGTCAATATATCATGCTCCACCTCAGGCCATGATAAAAGCCCATCATTTTGAGGTTGTTTTTAAACCTTAACGCTTTATTTGCCTGGTATCCAGGTTGTTTTCATCCTTCCAATAAAAAATGAAAAAAAAAACTCAATTTATTTGTCCTTTTTGTCTATTTTGAATAGGTTGTAAGCTCTGTCGAGCAGGGATTGTCTCTTATATGTTTCCATACAGTGCTACATATGCCTAGTAGAACTATGGAAATGATAAGTAGTAATATAGTAAAGTTGCTCTGGAGCTAATGGCAACTTTTATCAACCCCAAGTGAGGTTCCCTAACTCTCTTCTCCCAGTATACACTCTAACACAGCTTCTCTGGAGGCTCCCAACCAATGCAGTCTCCAGGAAAACGTGTCTGTTTTCTTCTGGCACTGCATGCCTTTCAGTGAAATTGAGCTGCAAGGTGCTCAAACATCTGTGCTATTCTTGTGAGACTGTGAGATGTGAGAACAGTGCAAGAGTTCTGTACTACCAGAAAACAAACCAGATGTTCTAGAGATGGTAAGCTTCCAGAGAAGGTAAGGTGAGGATTAATAAACTAGATGGAGAACACATTGGAAAGGGGAGTGGGGGGGGGGGGGGAGACAGGATGGTGAAGGCTGACCTACAAGAGAGTTGGGTGGGAGGTGGAAAATGGCTGGGATGTGGTTGGAGGAGAGCATGTGGGGGATTGGTCTAAGGAAGAGAGATTGAATTGGGAGCATATGGGATGAGGGGAAAAGGAAAGGGGATGGGACTTGATACACCACCTTTCTGTGGTTTCAGTCAAAGTGGTTTACATATTATACACAGGTACTTATTTTGTACCTGGGACAATGGAGGGTTAAGTGACTTGTCCAGGGTCACAATGGGCTGAAGTGGGAATCAAACCTGGTCTGAGGCCAGTCTACTATTCCAGTGGCGTACCAAGGGGGTGGGGGCGGTCCGCCCCGGGTGCACGCTGCTGGGGGGTGCTGCGGCGTGCGCCTGCGCCGAGTTCACTAACTTCGCTCGTTCGCTGTAGCTCCCTCCGCCCTGGACAGGTTACTTCCTGTTCCAGGGCAGAGGGAGCTGCAGCGAACTAGCGAAGTTAGCGAACTCGGAGCCGACAGGTGTGTGCCGCGGCACCCCTCCAGCGGCGTTTACCCGGGGGGGTGTCATTTCGCTGAAGGGGGGGCACATCAGCGATCCGCCCTGGGTGCCATCTAGGCTAGGAACGCCACTGTACTATTCCAAGTCTGAGGCCAGTATACTTGTGGAGAAGCAATGAGAAGTATGTTACATATGAAACGGCCATTGATCTTGGGTTCCTTGAAAAGCTGCTGCAAAACATGGTCCATTTCAAGACCCCAGTAGGAAGCCCAGTTCTATATGCTGTGTTTCAATATTATGAATGACGTGAAGATTTTTTGTTTCATTATCACAATGACACTTTTAAAATTGGCACGAGTGTTTCCTTTATTTTAATGTGCAATGATTACATTACAAACTTGGACTAACAATTGACTTGTTTGGTTGTAATGGTCCATTGGTATTTATGAGCACATTTTACATCTATTCATTTTATACCTAACAATTGCATTGGTGTAAAGTCTATGGGATTATTATCTGGTATTCACTTGTTTTTTTCCCCCCAGATTGTGTTCTGTTTTTATGTCCACTCTTGTTTATTGATAGCAATATTCTTGCTGCACAATATGAGATTCGATTAATTTGTGTAATATTAATGGATTGTTCCTTTATACAACTAATGGCTTATTCATTTTACTTATCATACTTTTCACTCTAGGTGTTAAATTCAACTTGGGTAATCTTTCCCTGTCCTGGAACCCAGCATATTTATCTACTTCTGGAGAGGCTAAGAGCTCACTTATTAATTCTTCCACCTCTAGCCCTTTTCACCTTCCTCTGCCGTTAACATTAAGGGTTTATTTCACGCTTATGCAGTTCTCTCTCTCTATCGTTCATTACTTTATTGTTGATGCTACTACTCTGTTCAGAGCTCCCTCCTGCTGTCTTATTTGTCCTGATGATCCTTTCTAAATCTTTTCTTTCTCTCTACACATCAGCCAATTTACTTGCACTCCTTTCTGGATCCCCACCTCCTCCCTCTGCATCAACCTTTCTTTTGGTGTTATTTTTTCAAGCCCTTTTTTCTCTCATTATACCACCTTGATTTCTGTTGTTTCCTTTGAAGACTCCCCCTTCTTTGTCAGCAGATACCTTTTCTCGGATGCTCCCACAAAGGTCCCCTTCTTCTTTCTCCATTTAATTTTCTACAGAAGCCTTCAATTGTGTTAATTTATTTATTTTATTGCATTTGTATCCCACATTCCTCCACCTATTGCAGGCTCAATGTGGCTTACATAGATTTGTTAACATTGTCATTTCAGGATATCAG